>NC_136902.1:77933862-78008862 GCF_949606895.1 Notothenia rossii | reverse complement strand
AGCCATATGGAAGTTTGATTAAATACAGAGATAAAGGCTTGGATACATGACTGATAACATGGCACTCAGGCACTATTTAAATAAAAAAACGTTTGACACAGATGTCAGTCACTCCCTTTTGTGGGGCAGCATGTGTCTGAATTATGCTTCCATTATAAATCTGTGTAATGTTAAACTGGCAGTCACATGAGGGCCACACATTAGGGGGCAATATTTCAATGACAGACACATTCATGCTACTTTTTGAGCGTGTCTGTGTGTATATGTGTGTGCTTTACCGGGATCAGCAGTGGGCCTATTTGACTCATATTTTCATATCAGAGTGGGTTTAACTGCCAATAAACCACATTAGAAAGTACTAACATCTTATTACGGCGGCATTTCGATCCAGTGGGAGCAGATAGACGCTCCCTGCCATTCCCTGGAATCCCGAGTGGGAGCGTTTGATGTGCCGTTCGGTGTGGGCCTCTCAGAACCTGGAAAATGTGTCTGTTTCATCTCTCAATTACTGTCAGGGTTTGAAGTGCTGATGTTATACCTTTATCTGTCACAATATGGCTCAAGTTTGTTGAAGTATTGAGAAATAAAAAGGCACGCCAGCGAGTCCAAAAGAGAAAGAAAGAGAGACAAGCAGGCCCGGCAGCTGGTACCGTTTCAAAGCCTGCCCAAGCCCTTAAAGATGAAATCCATTTTGTTTCAAGTTCCACAACCAGCTTGCCTGATGAGGGCTCTAGGGGTGAAGAGTGAGAGAGTGAGAGAGAGAGGGGGAGAGAGAGAAATCTGTTTGATTTGTCAGAAGTTCTTTAATTTAATCTACAGCTGTCAGGATGCTGACGATCCAGACCTCATCACTGCCTTTTATCTGCCTGATTTCACCCCAGGCACCAGACACTCTTCGCTAACACACATACACACAGCGTGTCGGCACACACACACCCACACACACACACACACACACACACACACACACACACACACACACACACACACACACACACACACACACACACACACACACACACACACACACACACACACACACACACAAAGTAAGTGAATGAGAGAAGGGATAAGAGAGGATGAACACTATTCATTTATTAAAGAACACAAAGAGAGACTAGAAAGTAAGAGCAGAAAACAAATAGAGGAGGGCATGTCATCGAGCATTGGACTCAAGAGTGACACTTCACATATCTGGTTGACTTTGTACAACTCCAGTGTGTAAACACAGAAAGAAGAAACAAAAAGATAAAACTAGAAAAATGTGAGGATGAGAGCAGGCGAAAGTATCTCCCTGTGGCATATATGGAGGTGAGCATAGCGAGTTGATGAATACCAACACATCAACAGAAAGTACACACATTACTCGTCTATGTCTGATCTTCAATGTATCATTAAAGTAGAGGTGAAGGTATTCAAGTCAAGGTATATTTAAAGCTAACATGCAAAACACTTTGACCATCAAGCTTCTCAAACATGAGGATTTGCTTTTTTGTGTGATAATGGTGGTTTTGGACTTTTGGTTGTTTGAGAAAAAGGCAAGTTGATGACAATACCTCTGGCTCAAACCCAAAAAATGGTTTTCTTTGAGTTTGGAGAAAAATGATGATTGAAATGACCTCAGTGACAAAGAGGTACAGTAGCTAAACAAGTGAGTATCGGACCAGGCATTCAGTGAGAGCATTCTGTCTGTCTGTCTGTCTGTCTGTCTGTCTGTCTGTCTGTCTGTCTGTCTGTCTGTCTGTCTGTCTGTCTGTCTGTCTGTCTGTCTGTCTGTCTGTCTGTCTGTCTGTCTGTCTGTCTGTGTGTGTGTGTGTGTGTGTGTGACGTGTGTGTGTGTGTGTGTGTGTGTGTGTGTGTGTGTGTGTGTGTGTGTGTGTGTGTGTGTGTGTGTGTGTGTGTGTGTGTGTGTGTGTGTGTGTGTGTGTGTGTGTGTGTTTGCAAATATACTCAGGTAGATGTGCTTCTGTTAGCCTTTATAAATTATGAAAAACTCAGTTTCTGAAGGAATTATGCACTGTACATTAATTACTATGAGCTAATACAACAAATTCATGATTCATCCCAACAGTATTACTAATAATATTTACTCAATTTGTGTACATGAATCCGACTCTTTCAAACCTCAAGGGATACAGTTGTCTCTTGGACAAAAATCCCAGTGCACGAGCTGCCTTAAAGCATCAGAGTTGAAGGTCAAATGTAATGTAAGTATAAGACAATAAAAGAAGAACTTTTTTTGTGATTGATAACAAAACAAAAACTTTCTTGTAAATCAGTTCCAGGCTATGTCTCTTGAACGCATCACACTAGAGCTTTTTCCTATTTTTGTTCAGCCTTTGTAAAGGGGTTGCTCACTTTCACATGTATCGACTTAACTGCCTGATGTGCGAAGAATAGAAAATTCCACTTAGAGCTACACAGTGGATTTTCCCCTTGACATTCACTTGTCCTCCACATTTGAAGGCCCATATGTTCAGAAACCTCAATTGTCCATATGTTTGCAAATGTTCCATTTTTTTCCTCCCTTTTTACCGACATTTTTATTATCACTGCACTTCTCCCTCCGTCTAAGTCTCTTGCTGTGGTTGTATATCAACCATCAGCTTGTCCTCTACTGGCAAAAGCTCTCATTTCCCATAGACTCTCAATCTTACAAGTGTGCTCACTTACTCTCCTACACATCGTATCCACATATCTCCAAGAATCTCTCACACTCAGCAGCACACATGCATGCATTGGACCTACACACACCAATCTTCTCTCTGCATTGATGGACCCTATTGCAGATGTACACACACGCCTTTAGTGTAAGAGGAAATTAGACACTGGGGCGAAGCCTGGCCTGCAGAAATGTGATTCTGCTGCTCTCCCAAAAGGCTTCAAAAAGTATTTTTTCTTTCTTCACTCCTCAAGATAGTCTTGAACTGCAGAACCTGTGGACGCTGGAGAGTGCTATCTCGATATTGAATCTGAGGACTTGACAAGAAAAATAGGCTGCCTAAAGCTGCACTATGTCCAACCCCTAGAAGAGATCCAGCATTTCACCAACCCTCTTCATTCCCTTTTTTCTGTCTTGGCTGCTCTATTTTCTCTTTTCCATATCCTGCATTTCACTTTCACCTCTCAGTTAACCTTCACTGTCAGCCATACAGGACTGGGATTGGGGTAGAACTCGCAGTGCACTCATAACTGTCTGGCTGACCCATTATGGGATTAATTTATCATTTATGAGTAGACCAGCACTTATTTCATGACTACTTTACTTGTCTTCTTCATTTCTGCTCTTTTGCTTCTATCCCCTCTTATAAATCTACCCTCCCCATCTGGATGTCTCTGTCTGCAGCATGAGGTGAGCCGAGATGTGTGTCAGACCGCACAAGATTTAGTCATGTGTCCAAATTGTATTTCTACACCCTGCGGACACTTTATTACAAGTTGCAGACACTAGTAGGGAGGACTGATTTGCCCGCAGAGCAGCAATATTTGGAAAGTTTAATGTGCAAATCACTCATCATGTGTAACTCCGGGAAACAATAATCACATGCATTTATTTATTAACAGGCATGCTCCGTCCATCACATCTACACTTATATCTGCATGAAACGGTGTAGAAACCGAAAAAGAGGACAGCCAGTCTACCATCGGAGCTCCATGAAAAGCACACTTAACCCCAGTACCCTATACAGCACTTCAGACATCCTGACATCTTAAAATTGAAAATAACCAAATAAACCAGTGATTAGCAAGCTGGCTAAAAAGAAATACCACGTAAGACATCTCTGGAATTCTCTGGAGGCATATTCAGCCTCTATTAGCCGTGGAATTATTATCATAGTGTATATTTGCTCGTCTACTGTGTTAAAAAACATTTTTTTAAATTGGTGATAAAGATTTTACAGCACAGGGTAAGAAATATTTCCCTGGAGATTGGTCAATACTTAAAGTTATGTCTTGTGGTCCTTTTTCAGATGGACCATAGTAATAAAAGACAGCAGTAAAACTAAATGGTGAAGAAAATCAAGAAATAATTAAAAAAATGAGTACAAAATCCGAATGAAATAGTAATGGAACTAAATGTGTGCACAAGTTTGATTTATAGTTTCTTGAGCTGAGGTGTCTCGCACTTTTGATCAAGCCATGTTGAACTTAGGTACCATGCAACCCTGTCTAAAAACAATTTATCCACTGAATAACACATAATAAACTTAGATTACAGAAGTGTAAAATCTACCTTAAGTGTCCATTGAGTGTGTGTGGATGTATTTCACTCATATGAATTCAGAATAGATTTTCATCTATTCCAGATGGCTTCATATGACAAGTTATATGAAGTATATGTTCCCAAAGCCTTTGCTGTGAACTCAGTGAAATATTTAATAGTTATGTTTTCCATGTTAAACATGACATTTTATAATGCATGGTTAACCTTTGGTTTGTTCTGCTCAGATGCACAGTCTCAGCTAAGGCCACGCCTGATGTGTTACTGCCACCCAGAGGTCAAAGTTGGTATAACAACTTTATTAGTTGCACCTTGGTTGCACCTATCTTTTAAACTGTCCTGCAGTAGGCCAAATCCTACCTTTATGAAGGTTATGATGTTCGCTAGGGTGTCGTATTGTCATAGGCCTACTGATATTCTTTAAAAACTGTGAAGTCCACTGAGACAAATGTAACATTTGTGATATTGGGCTATATAAATAAACATTGATTGATTGATTGATTGATTGATTGATTGATTGATTGATTGATTGATTGATTCAGTTGTTTTTAAACGTTTACAGAAGTGATGATTAAGTTGACAGTAATTTTAAAGGCTGCCGTTTGTTGTGCTGTTGTATTGTGATATCATATGTGTAATAAGAGGTGTTTGTATTATTATCTCTATCCTTATTGTTATGAATAGGGTGGGCCAAAATGTTGAAGACCCCTCTTATTATAATATGAGATAGTTTAACAGCACCACACTGCAGCGTTCAAAATTGCCATTAAGTTGACTCAACGGCTCACTAAATCATCAAGGCTATTTTAATAGACTGCAGTTTATTAGCTAGGTTACCGTGTACTAATAAACTAGTGTTAGAAATTAAAATCAATGTTTTAATGGGGAAATGTAGTTTAAACATGCCGTCAGTTTTAATGCAGTTTTACACTGAAAAACCAGAAATTCTTGTGCACAACCAGCTGTTAAGCTTTATTCTGAAACTCTTTCATCTCCGGTTGGCAGTTAGCATGTGGTAAATTTACAATTTCCTAAAGAGGTGAATTTAGTAGCGAAATGATATGGAGTGGTGCAAACCGAAGCCTACTGATTTAACACTACAACTGTAGATGTCGAGATACTACCATGCTGAATATTAAATGAAGGTACAGTTTATTTGAATACATTATTGTTTACAGACGAGAGTAGCATGTGACAACATCCGGAATGACCGGAAACCAAACCAGCCGAGAAGTATTTTTTAGAGTATTGATTACAGCGTTTAGAATGTGTTACATTAAAAGTGATGAAAGAGAATATGAGGAGAAAAGGCGTGTTAAGCATATATTGAATGTGAAAAGAACCAATCCTCTGTTTAAATGCAACAACGGACATTGGAGACGAGGCGAGCCGGCTGGCGGGGAGGAGCCAGCAGAGGATATATAACAGCACCGGACGAGGGATCGGGGCTCTTCTCTTCCCTAACGAGGAGCGGATCACAGCTGTTTGTCTGACTGAACAATATCATGCTTGTGACCAACCCGCGCCTTTTTTAATTAAAGTACCCAATTGAACTTTCACAGAGACTCCATTTAGTCTCCTTTTAAAGCTTCTCTCCTGGACGGGAGAATAACGAACACAGTTTACACTAGCAACTATTTTGATAGGGCTAACTCTGAGTCTGAAGAGTCAGTCCTCAGGGTTCATACACTTTTTCACCAATAATTTTCAACGACTTTTCCATGACTTCTCCATGACCTTTACCTAATTTTCCATGACCAAAACAATTACTCTTTTTCAGCGGTACCACTGAAAATGGTTTATTTTAACATGGAACAGGAAAATAAGGTCTGCATATGAAACATGTTGGTCCTATCTAAAACAAATCAAATAGTAGGCTTACTAGCTTCTACACGCTAAAGCAACTAAAGTCTCTCACCAGCAAAATACCTCGTCAGTTAAATGCCATTTTACGTTTCATTACTATACGATACAGTATTTATTATCATTATAGTATTACTATTTCGGCGATTAGATAAAATATAAATTATATTTGATGCAACTTTAGTTACATTTCCATGACTTTTCCAAAATCTTGGGAAAAATATTGTTTTCCATAACTTTTCCAGGTTTTTAATGACCGTAAGAACCCTGAGTCCTGTCAAATTGGTTCTACTCGGCCACAATTAGTTAACTTGCATGGATCCCAATCATGACTAAGTTGTATCTAGGCTATGTACCTGACATTCAAAAACAGTTTTTTTCACAAGCGACAAACAGACCAGACTCATTGACAAATCACAAAGTCACCAGGTGACTGGATAACCAACAAACTGGATACAGAAATCCAAAGCCTTCCCAGCTTACTGTGTAATGTTTCCAGATGACCTCATATACAGTAAACATCAACAAGCAACACAGCAAAGAGTTTTAAAACACAGAAAGCCAAGCACACATTAAACCAGCGACGAAAGAAAGATCATAAGGGATATCAGACTCACCTTTTTGACGCTGAAGACCCTTTCAACTTGCTTTCTTTCATCGTGGTGAAGTAAAGTTGTCCATGTTATTCCCAACTGCACTTTTCGCAGGGGTTGGTTGCTGTTTGTTGCAAAGTATTTTTTATTAGTACTAGCTAACTAACGGACAAGCTCCCATTGCAAGCTCCCATTGCACATTAGCTAATTTTATAGCAAAACTGTGAAACCAACTTTAGCTAGTTAACTCTCGATTAACTTATATTAGCTTTATAATGTTAACTTTATTATGTTGTGACGTCCGAGAATGGGTGGCTATGCCTCACAGTTCAATTTAGAACTGTACATTCACATTTTATTCATGCAATGGGACCGCATGTGATTGACAATCATTTAAAAATTCACCCGGCGTCTAGTAGTTAACGGTTAAACTGCATTGTCATCTTTGACCACACGGGCAGTCCAGAGCATGGTCCAGGGGCCGTCGATACATCCAATGGGGCACTGTTTCACACATTTGAGAAAATGACTGAAGACGAGGAAGATGCTGTCGTAACAGGTGAGCTTAGTTTTCCTCAGTTTGGTGATACCCTGTTTTAATGTGTTTATTTATTTATTTCCAGATACTAATCAAAGTCTGAGAAGAGAGAAGATTTCATATAGTTTACTAGAAAAGTAAGAGTATATATTACTTTTAAAAAAAAATAGGCTTCAAAGCTACGTAGGCTACACGTAAAAGTCCTAACATCGGACAGTAGGCCTACTAGCATGAAAGTCGCTTACACATGTATTTGCTTAAACATACATTACTGGTTTATAATTAGTGAAACTGGTGTATCACTTTAATGTTCCGGTAAAGGTGGGGACATTTTTATTATCATACACTGCTGGGTAGCTTAACCTTTTAATAATACATCTTAATTCATTTTTTAATAATATATTTCGTTTTCAAAATCTGGAAATTAACTATTAGCTTGAGTGATTAAACAATTGTAATTACAATTTTTTTTTACAAAAGCCTTTCGTGTCATGTGACCAAGTGACTCCAAAACCACACCAGATGTCATTACTACACTATAGGCAGGTAAACTGAGTGGATACCTCACAATTCCAACAAATACAACTTAAATACATCTTAGATATCTTGATCAAAATCATTACACATTTTCCCCTGATGGTTTACTTTAATCGAACTGAATACACACAACGACTTCTCATTTCATACTGCAGTACTCTTTGAGTACACAAGAGGGAGGTAAAGTATTACAGTACTCATAAAATCTGTCCGACTGATTCATTGGGTGTGTGTGTTTGTGTATTAAAAACGTTTTATATATAAACTGTAAATGGTTAAAAACAGGTTTCTATGAAGGTTATTTAATTATGAATCCGCCAATAGTTGTTCAGGGAAAGAATAACTCAACCAACTGCTATATTTGGTTATCACTGGACTGATGATGTCGATTTGAAAATATCCTGTACCACCAAGTGTCGCTGTTGGCCTGTGTGTTTCCCACATCTTCTAACCTACTGTAAATGCTGCTCCATCCTTCCTTGGTCGTGACTGGACTGCTGATAAGTAGTTGACATTTCAGAGGTCCCCTTGAGATTCAGGATGTATACAGTAAGGTTCAAATACCCTGGTCAAATCTATAGACATTTAAACCGCTGGTTTACGGTTCAATGATGAATTAATCTATAATCTGCAGAATAAATGGGGTTGGCTGTTACTAAATTATGTTTTGAGCATTTTTTTTTATAAATACAGAATCAGAAGAATCGGACTCAAGTTTATTGCCAGGTACGTTTAGACAAACATGGAATTGGCTTCTGGTGGTTCAAAAATAAACAACATTAGACATTGTTGCTGATATTATTAGCAAGACATGACGAATGGATCCATATTCATGGGGATGAAATGTTGTTGGCTTTTACTAAATTATGTTTTGATGTTTTTTTTTATAAATACATGTAGGCCTACATAGTATTGCAGCTTTATGGAAATTAAAATTCATTTGCAGCATTGTGGAAATGTTTATTTTCACATGTAAAGTTACAGATAAAATACATCAAATGATGGTTTGTCCCTTCAAAATAAACGCACCACTCAGTCGAGCATTAATCTCGCTAGGCATTGCCAAAGCTATTGTTTTTATTTTGAAAGTCGTGACAGGAAGTGTACTTTTTTTGAACCAGTCCAGTTTGACAGCGCTCAGGCATCTTCTGCACTCCGCGCGCTGCGTGTGTGTGGACTGACGGTGTCTAAAGCTTGTGTGCGTGTGTAAACACAGCTCGGTCGGCTCATGTTAGGAGCGAGGAGGGCCAGGCTGCAGCAGAAACAACAAGTAGGCTGAATCGTACTGGGGGACCGCTCAGATGAGGAGATGGCAGCCGAATCCACCCGGAGATTCACCAAAAACCTTCTGAAGCCGGGGACCGCGGCGGAGATACGGCAGACAGCGTGTAACGCAGTCAGACACTCCGCAGTGACGGTGAGTGGACCCCAATGAATCGTGAAAACATGGTGGTAGTAAAAAAAAAAACGCATCACCACCTGTGGGCCTGAAGCTTTTACTACTATGAGCTTTTGATTGCCATGCCCACCAAAGCTTTGCATCTGGACGTGGTTTTGGTGTCTGCCTCTAACACCGCACCTCAGCTCTGGCAGATCTGACATTGGCATTCATGTTGCATCTTTCTTTGCAGAGGATGAGCACAGTGCAGCACCGCTGTCTATTGATCCTGCAGGGGGAAGGATGCAATACGTTTAATGCTCAGTATTGTGCAGGAATCTACACATTTTTTTCCCACTATTGAATTTCGTTTATTGGCCGGTAATGTGACTATAAAATCGTAGAGCCTATCATATTCCCATGTGGGTTGGAGTTTAATTCTGCGTGGCTGGCTAGAGTGAATGAAATGAGGCTTAGTAGTAGGATAGTGGGATGCGGCAAGACACAGGCAGCGGTTTACATCTGCCCAGCGGTGCAAAGAAACACCAGGAAAGATGGAGGGAGGGGCACAGAAAAGACAGAAGAGAGGGAGAGGAATTCGACCGCTGGGCTTGATTTACGACTAATAACATTTGCAGGCTATTTAAATGTCGCGAGTTGTGAAATGTATGATCAAGTGGGTGTGTCACGCCGTATAATGAGAGGCTCTGATTGACGTATGCTATAGTGGGAGGAGGGGTATTTCAGGAAAAAAGCAGCCACACACACAAAAAAGGATTTCTGTTTTGATGATGTCCTTTTGACTCATCTGACAGAGGACAAATCCTCCAACTTACATTGTGTGTGTGTGTGTGTGTGTGTGTGTGTGTGTGTGTGTGTGTGTGTGTGTGTGTGTGTGTGTGTGTGTGTGTGTGTGTGTGTGTGTGTGTGTGTGTGTGTGTGTGTGTGTGTGCGCACGATGTAGGGATTAGCATATAGAGAAAGGTCACTCCACTCCAGTCTCTTTGCTGCTACTCTACATCCTCTTCACTCTGGTGTTAGTGTGTCAGTGGGACACATGTGTAAAAGAGCCCAGGGAGAATTGATTGGAATAAAGAGAGAAAATCTAGTTTTGCTGGTGCATGTGGGAAGACAGGATTCAAATGGAAACGAATTGAATGAATGAAACCTTGCTTTTTCCCTGGACAATCAAAGTTTTCCATCAGCACTGGGTCAGCAGAATAGAACATTATTACAAGATAATAGCATGAGCCTTAAGAGTAAAGGTTTACTGACACTATACATTTGTCATGGTGCCAAATGGAGTACAAGAGAATAGTGTTTATTGATTCCCATTGGATGTAGAAATTGACTGGTGGACTGGTAGGTCACCTTCTGTTGGTATCATTAAGAACACTCATACACATGTTGCACTGCATACATAACATACAGAGCTTCACTGCCTTGCCTATAAGCGCTGCAGCTGATAACACATTGTGCCTATGGTTTTAAAGCACATACATTACATACAAGTGACTAGTGTAAAAAGGAAGATAAATTAGCCTGAAGCAAGAGGCACTTTTGTGGCCCGATGTCCCCCCAATATTATAGTATCATAGATACAGTCAGGCTGTATGAAGATGTTTAAAGAAGTCTGTCAACATCAGGGTTTCCCACACATAGACTTTAGTTGGGCGGGGCGCCCAGGTATATTAACGGCCGCCCAAGTATATTTCGCGACCCATTTTTTTTGTTTTGTTTTTAAAGTTATTTTCATTTTTTTTGTATGTATTGTGAACGCACTGCGCAAATGTGGGTCTGCCTCCCACAGGGTGACTGGCTGTCTACATGATGTGGCCTGCCGACATGGCCACAGTCATACAGATCATAAATCAAAGCCCTTGATTGGTCTCTGTGTGTCATTCAAGCTCGGGATAACCTCAGCTCAGGTGAGGTAAAGGACTCTCTGAGTGTTTAGATAGTTAACTTAGTTTAAGTTCTCAGTGGGTCTCAAACGGTTTGGTCACCATTTATGTAAACACATATTTCCATTTGAGGGGGTAGTGATTAGTGAAATATGCATGAATAAACATTTTTTAACTAGGTGAAAAAATGATACACTTGTTGAGAGCTAAAACTAGTCTTTGCTGCTGCCTCAACGAGGAGCAGGAGGGAGAAGAGGGAGAGGAGGGAGACAGGTGAGGCTGATTCAGGAGCCCAGGCACACTCACAACTATAAATTAACCAAAAATAAGTGTTTTTTCATATTGGATATGGTATGTTATTGGTTATGGCCATGATTTTATGATTATTGAAATGTATACAGTTCTGTTCCATATGGGTTTTCTGTTCCCATTGATGTAGTCTCTTTATTTCCCCCTCAAAAGGCACCAGATTGATGCATTTAACTCCAAAAATTAAAAAAAATCTACCCACTTAAAATCACATGGACAGGTTCCTAAATAAATGTACAAATGTATTTAAATAGAAACCCATGTCCGTATATATTTATTTGTGGGTAGTAGATTCAAACGATAGGGCTATCACTATGGGCAGCAAAGCTGTAAATATTGACAAATAAATCCAGCAAAATGGCACAAAAATGAAACTGGTAGTTGCCTGGCTGGGTGTATAATTTCCGGCCTGACGTATTGCCTCGGTCCGGCCCTGGCTGTACCTGTTCGCTCTGCCATCGCGTGAAGGGTCTGCTCACAAGCGACCAACAGAAAAGTTAATGTTGTTGTTGCACGTCACCTCACCCCACCCCCCCAAGTATATTTCAGATCTGTGGGAAAAACTGAACATGTTTGTATTCTTTATTTGTTTATTATAGCCACTATTAATTTGTGGTGAGTCAAGCAATTTCACTTTATATTCCTATTTCTTTATCTGCTTAATATGTGCTTTAAATGTATGGATCTTTGATAAGTCAGAATCTTTGTTACTATACAAGTGTTACCGTATATTATTCCCGCTACTTAACCTGTTATTTTGCCCACAATATCCTCAAAGGTATAGCCTAAATTAACAATGTCACAAATGTGTATTGTCATATGACCCTACCCTGTGCAGATTCATATAACAGTTGAGTTGTATTTGGTAAGAACGGAAATGGAAACAATGACTTTGAATATCAGTATGCTCAAAGACACCTGTTTTTTTGTCTTCCTCATCCTCAATGATAAACTGGTTAGTTTCAATTCTTCCCTATTCTTTAACAAGCTCGAAAAATCCATAAATAATTAAGTCATTCTATATGTGGATATAGGATGTAGAAAGAGAGAGTGAGTGTGATAGAAGAGTAAGCATGTGTGTAAAAGTGTAGGTGTTATGTGTTGGGTTTAGGGTTAAGTGGGTGTGTAAATGTCCATGGGCGTTCTGTGTGTGGACGTTTTTTGTGAGTGTGTTAATGCATGGTCTTTGTTGGTGAAAGAAACCAGGTCAGCAGAATAAGGCCCTATGGCATAACATTGAATGAAGCGTGAGCCTCTTTCACGCTGACCCCCCCTCTCTTTTTATAGTAGTCTGTTTCCTCATTCACTTAAACATCATTCCCCCCAAACCTGACATTACTCTCCATCTCTCCAAGTTTGCGATTCTTCCATGTTTGCATCTGCCATGGTTTTCTTTCTTTGTTTCTTACCCTTCCATACCTCTGCATCGGTCCTCAGTCAGGTTAGGTCAGTTTCTGAAGTGTGTGTACTTGTGTGGATTCAGGAGTGTATAGCATACACGATACCTGGTAAATCCCCCTGGTGCATGCTGCTTTTCCCTCCTCCGACGTGCTCTGTGAAAGCAATCATAGCTCTTTGACTACTTCACTGTTTCTCATAGTGGTCAGCCCACCCATCCCCAAATATGCACAGAGCATGGAAAGGGAAGATAGATACAAGAATGAAGGATGTCAGGTTGGTTGAGTTTGGGTTTTAAGAAGCTACGGTTTGTTTCTTCAGTGACCATGAGATCTTTTCCATTACATCCTTTCTGGCCTCTGCCTTAGCCACTGGACAACAAATAACAACAACATTTTTGTTTTTTAAAATAAAATATATTAAAAAATATATATATATCGAGCAAATGTTGAGTATATACGGTAACAAGGCTTGTTTTGTATCAAACCAACACCGTAATAAAAAAATACAGTATTTCAGTCACATTAATGCTGATTTTGTACAACAGAGAGTGAGAGTGTTTATTATGACTAACTGCTAAAGTGAGCAGTAGTGTAGACACAAGCGCTGTTCTTGTTGTGACTCTGGTTGCCTGCTGGGATGAACCACATGTCATACCGTGCCTGGAGGATGCCAGCCACACTAACCACGCAGCCAGAGAGTGGAGCCAACAAACCCCCCCCCCCTGGCAGAGTTTATTTACCCATGGCACAGGGATGCTTGTATACAGTCATCCTCACTCGTCTCTTAATGCATGCTCATGCATTTTCACATGGCATTCTTATGTTTGGTGTCATACCAGCCATCTTTCCTTTGGTGCCAAATTAAGCCATTTCATGCCTGATCAAGTTTTGACTATTTTTGGTGCCCAATCCCAGGCTCCAGACAGTTACCGGGAATTTTCCATTTCGTTACAAACCAGTGTCTGATGTCATGTCATGGAGATGTACGTTAATCCCGTAATGTAAAGGTATCTAGTTTGTGTGATCATCATAGCAGTATTTTGCTGATTTAGCTGAGTAAATACAAATTACTGCATTTTTTTAAATGGCTGATTGTTTGCTATTGGCTCTTCCGACAAGTTTCAAGTCTTTGCATTTTTCACCTAAATATTGACTCAAATAATGTTTTAAGCACCATATTAACTGCAGGAAAGGATTAACTGATACCAGGTTCTTAAGTGTATTCCTTCCTCCGAACCAAAGAAATTAGGTAACATTTATATAATCCTTTTTGTTAGATAGCTAGATCATTTTATGTCGCTTCTGCTTTGATAACTGCCTGGAGTTGAAAGCATTAAATCACTCTGAAAACGCATGTAGTGCTTTGGAAACTAGCTGATAATGATGTGAAATACATGTGACTTAGAGTTAATGGGCAAAACCCTTTAGTATGAGGAACCTTTACCAATACGGTTCACCTCCATGCTCATGTGGCAGTGTGTGTTCTTTGGCCTTAACACCATAAGTGGAAACTCACACAGCAACATATACAAAGAAGTGCTTTCCGTTCCTGTATTCCACCACATTTTGAACATGACGCAAAGCTTTCAAGTATAAAAAAAGATGGTCATATTTTATTGAGCTAGTCTTTTTTTATTATTCACTCGCTTGGATGCTTTATCCCTTTTGTTATATAACTCATCAATTTGCTATTTGGGAAATAAAGGATGGGAGACGTGATATTTCAGTAGGTTTGCTAAGGATCTCCTTTCCCCTCCTCTCACTGGGAATGGAACCCTTTTTTGTCTTGTCTCATACCATTAATCAATTTCAATTTCTCTTTTAATGTGTATGAACATCAGCCTTAATGTATCTGCTCCTGGGCTTTACTAGTCATAGTCTGTTTGTATGTTTTGGTTGTTCTAGTAAAATACCACCACTGGGCATGTCTGTCTGTCTGGAGCTAAAATGTGTGTCAGACAGCGTGGAGCAGCCATTTGTTGGTTGGGGGCTCGTCTACCCAGCGATGTGTTGTGTGTGTGGGATGGTTTGTGGGGACATGTTGTCAGACTGATTCTGCTCGCTCCTCATGACGCATCATGACGACAGCCTGGGATTCATTGTGCTTGACTGCTGACCTGTCTAATATAAAAGAAAAATGTATATTAATAAACATTTCTGTAAATGTGTCATATGCTATTTTTCGACTTGACCGATGTTGTAATCACCCTAAAAAGTAAACAAAATCAGTAGAAACATGCAACATACAATACTGGAAATGCTAGTATAAAACAAAACATACATATTACATAGCAGGACGTTCTGAAAATCATTTAGACTGCTGGTAAATTCGTGTCAGTGTGGTTTTATCTTGTATCGACCACAGTGTGCTGCTGCCCTGTTTCAAGAAGACAGTTGTCAGTGACACGTCAATCAGCATTAACACTAACTATATATGGTCATCCAATGCAAACCGATAATGCTGAAAATCAATGGTTCCAGAGGAGAGAAACAATTTAGATGAACAGTAAGTAGTGTACTCTACCGCAGACTAGCCCCTGTTACCATGGCAACAGAGAAAGGTCAATTATGATGGAATTCTAACAGGAAGCACTCGTTGCATATCTCTACCTTTTAGTCTTCTAGTATATCTCATTTCATCTCATCTGATGTGTCTCCACCCACGCTCTACTGTAAATTACTTCATTTAGCTGGTCTGCTCATATCACACTATTATTTTAGCTGTATCTCAAACCCGCCTTCTTTAACTGCTTTCCTTCCACTGCATTTATTATCACCTTTTTTTGTATGATTATTTTTAATTTATCTAGCTTGCTTCTCCTTTCTGAGGTTATTGCTTGAATGACAACAGTCTGAATCTGATATGTCTTTGGTCTGAATAGGAGATCTGCTCAGATCCTGACCTTCCTGTCACATGCCTCTTATTACATCTGGACACTAGGGCATGGTAGGACAGGGACAGGAGAGCAGCTGGAGCCATAATCAAGCTTTTAATTGGGTCAGACATCGGCAGTCTCATCATTTCAGAAAGCCAGATCTTAAAGAGGGGGAAACCCAAGATGAAAATGAGGAAGGGGGATAGAGAAAGAAAGAGATATGGTAGATCTCTCACATCTCCCAGAGGAGTAACAGCCAAGGCTCTACAGCAGAGGACTTTTATTTAAACACTGTCCTGTGTGTGGGGTATCACACATGTAACAGGCTATTGTTCAATTGCATCGCTATTTACATGTTTAAATGAACATTGTTTGCACATGTGGGTGTCTCATTAGCATAAGAAGGCTTATGATAGAGTATACATGCAATGTTGAGTATCTTTGTGCTATATTCACAAGTTACCACACCAGCAACTTTTCAGGTCCCTGTGGATATCCATGTAAGTGTTCTAGTTTTTGAAGAAAGTTTGTTCCTCAACACTCCAGGCCAGAAAATGCAAATGCGGTTCTGTTGTCTTTATTTCCAGAGTCGCATGTGAAGCTGCTTAACAAATCATCAGAGGCAACATCTCCCTGCCTGCCAATACAGTTATTCTCTTACATAAGTTGGGGTTTTAGAAATCATACCACAGCCCGAATGTATAACCATATAAATAAGACTGAGCGAAAGAGACTTGTCCAGCAAGAATAATTAAGAAAGGAGCTTTTGGACTTCAACATTGCAATGGACCTATTTCGTTTCAGTCTATTGAATGATTTTCAGGGATTATAGTGGTTGTGGGCCAACATACCTAACATAAACATCAACTCCTCTACTAATAAACATCACATCATACTTAAATTATTTTTATGAACTAAAACTAGGAAAACAAATAATTATTACACAGTGAAAGTTTATTCTGTTTAGGCCATTATCTAAAGACGTTGATCATGAAACAAGATGGATGATGACCCCCTCTGCTAAACAATTCTCGGGGGGAAACCATCATTACACTAGGTTAGAACTAATACATGGCACTATATGTCGATGGTCAAGAGCGGAAGACGCACTCCATGAAAAAGCAAGGAAAGCCAGAAAATCAGTAAGATTGGTGTTTGTTCAAAACACTTTAACCTCTATTTGTATTTGGTTCTGTGTCATTGTCTGGGACCACTGTCTCATAGCCTGTAGCTGACGCGTGGTGACACACCTCACGTTGTTTCCTTTCCTCTCCATCTCACATTTTGGTGTATGTCAGATCATAAATTCTAAATGTGTCAAACCAAGTTGTGAAGTTTCACCGCCTTGATTGTGTTTCATGACGTGGGACAGGATGTTTGTATCTCTCATATCGTTCATTTTGTGTCTCTGAACAACTCGGCATGCATCTTTTCTGGGAAGCCATGCTGTGCAGTTCTTCAGGGCGTCTTCGTCATGCAGTGCAACCAAAAGATCTGTTTGTGTCACTTGTGATTTTATCAGCAAGGAGACACTTCTCTTCCTCTTTCAAACTTCCCTTCACCCCGTCTCCCCTTCTAATCTTCCCTCCAATTGTTTCCTGTTATATTTCACTTCTTACATTCATTCTTCCTCTACTCCCTCTCTCCATTTTCTTCTTCTTTGTTTTTTTTCACTTCTGCACACATTCCCTAATTGCCTAAACTCCCTTTCTATTCCCTCATTCTCACTCAAAATCAACTGGATTACATTCACCCTGCTCTTTGCTTCTCACTCCTTGTCATGTTGAGTGAATGCTTCCATTGTACCGGGTGTGTGTGTATACACATGCAGACAGGAGAATAGAGAAAGGGATTAAAGGAGATGAATAGTTCTTTGACATTTGTTATGACTGAGCTGCAGAAGACTCAGCCATGTTTGCCTGATAACAGTAGGACCGTGCACTGCCAAGGCTTGGTGTATGTCTGTCCCCATCTTCTCAATGACTCATTCAGAGAGGACAGAGAAATAAAAGCAAAGAGAACAAAACAAATCCAAGCCGGCTACTGTCACTAGCGACACTGTCTCTTGCTGAATTCCCCCTCTGTTTGAACTCTGCGGGAGGCTGTGCAGGGATTTCACTAGTGTGTGTGCTGGGTGTGAGCACAGGAAATTCATTTTTTTTATTTTGTAGTGTCAGACTGGCAGTTGTTTGATTGTACATTAAGACAAAAGGTCTGTTTAGTCTAGGTTGGAAAAGTCTGTGTGTGTGTGTGTGTGTGTGTGTGTGTGTGTGTGTGTGTGTGTGTGTGTGTGTGTGTGTGTGTGTGTGTGTGTGTGTGTGTGTGTGTGTGTGTGTGTGTGTGTGTGTGTGTGTGTGTGTGTGTGTGTGTGTGTGTGTGTGTGTGTGTGTGTGTGTGTGTGGGGTCACATGAGAGGAGGAGAGAGAGAGAGAGAGAGGTCCCCCGGGCTCCATGCATTGTGCCAATGGACGTGTACAAAAGACTCTTTGGAGAGGCTTCACAGCCAGTGAACTGCTCCATTCAGACTTAGCTGACCGAGCTTTGCCTCACTGGAGCTTAACTTTTATCCTCTCTCTCACTTTTTGTAAAGCTCTCCATCCAGCTTCACCATCCTGCCCTGTACCTTTTATAGACACCACGTCAACTCGTCCATCCAGGCTTTTTTTTCACGGCCCTCAGGGAAGGGGTTAGGGAGGGGAGAAGGGGGGGGGGGGTCCACTTCACATGCTGGACTAAGAATAGTTCAGTGATTCTCTGCTAGTGAATTGCAGTGTTGTGTCTCTCCCTCACTCTGCATTCCAGAGTAGGAGGCCTGAATATGTTACTGCCATTACCGTCCGACCCCCATGCCCTGCTGCCCTTGCCCTGTTGTATCTGCACACACACACACACACACACACACACACACACACACACACACACACACACACACACACACACACACACACACACACACACACACACACACACACACACACACACACACACACACACACACACACACACACACACACACACACACACACACACACACACACACACACACACACACACACACACACACACACACACGCTCATACACACTGTGTGGCAGTCAAAAGTGAAGTGGACTTTCCCTCATTAACTGTCTTCACCGGCTGGTCAGGGTGAGACAGATAGAGCGCACTATCTAATTAGGAAATGTCTCATTTGTCTTCTCAAAGATATAAATCTTAAAACAAAACTGTGTATTTGTTACATGTTTGAGACATGTAAGATCTTTGTGTGCGATTCACCGCCGTCTTTCCAACTGTTCCTTGCTTTGATCAACCCGGCTGACTTGCCAATCATCCTGTCCGTCCGTGTATGTCCTCTTAGCCATGGTTTCCGAAAGTAAAACTGAAAGATGCAGAAACTAGTAGCCATTATTAATTTCAGCGCCAGCTGTACTTACCCACATCCATCCATACCCAAAGATAAAAGTGCACACAATCATGCACACACATTATTATGTCTGCAGAGCCTGGGCCCCTGCCAGAAATAGAACAGATAGTTTACACTTACAGATATTGTGTTGTCTTAAGTAGCTGCGTACAAGAAGACATAGCTGGCATAACTTGTCGTTGCAAAAGATAAATGACTAAAAAAAAGCCTATAGTTTCAAGATATTGCTGTTCTCAACATGCTCGAAAGGAATCTGGTTCTAACTTAAATGCACTAAGATTCATTTTAATTTAAAGGTAGGTTAACTGGATGTGACAAAAGATCAAATGCATCTAACCAGAAGTTCAAACAACCGGACAGCCAGCAGTAAAGTATCTGTAAAGGATTAGGGTTTTTTAAAAGCTGTTGTGTAAAACAGGGCTCTAATATTCGTTTGCCAATGGGTAGTGAATCTCAACTGTGTTTACTGAACAACAAAAATAAAATGTTTTATTTAATTGAAAAGCTTTAGAGATGCTTGCAGGTGTTAGTTTAGCTTTTTCCCCCTGTGTTCTAGTTTTTACCTTAAGCTAAGCTAAGCTAAGATAAACTAAGCTAAGCTAGCTTCCAAGACTAGGCAAATAAAGTGTTTACGGTATTTCCCCAAATTAAACAGGACAAACAGTAGTAAGTCAACCTGGGAAGTTCAATACATGCTGTTTATCTTTACCAGAATATTCCTGGAGAGATTCCTCTTGAAAGTAAAGTGACTGTCAGAACTTAAGGGTGTATGGTCAGTGTTTAATCACACAGTTGTATCTGTCGAGTGAAAGAGTAGAAATATATTTTTCTCAAAGATGCCAGTTACCCTGACTGTGTCTCTCTGACATGTGTCCGACGGGAAACATAACCCGGAGCCAAAACGCTCAATAAGTGAAGAGAGTTAAGGTCAGGGTGCTCAGATCTCTGTCTGTCTTTCTTGTGGTTGCTGATGTTAGAGTGAAGGAGTTTGTAGGATTTCTGTTTTTGATTTATTGCCTCTCTACGGCTTAATGTTTGCGTCTGTTTGGCTTTGTATGTTTTGGTGTGCGTACACAAATTGTGTTTGTCTTAAATGTCAGCCAAAGAGCTGGAAGGGGATCTGTAAAAGAAATAAGAAAGGGAAAAAAGCACTGAGAAGAGCGGGAGACAGAGGAGTGGTTTTGAGTCTGTGAGATAGGGGCGGGGGGGAAGGTAAGGAATAATAGATATGAAAACACATGAAGAAAAGTCTTCAGAACAGCTGCGTCCTCGGCCTAAACTGGGACCTCAGGGAGAAGGAGCTGTGCTGAGTGGGCGTCTGGTGGTAGTTAGCGCTGGTGTCGAGGTTACATAGAGGTTACATGTAGGCTTTGTGTAGGTGTCACATGTAGGCGTCAGGACTGAATTATTTATTGCTAACTAGACATTCTAGTTGGCTTTTTCTTCACTCTGAGGGTGTGGATCAGGGGGTTGGCATAAAGTCTTAAGATTTATTTTACACTCAGGCTGGATGGACGTGACTGTGCATTAACATAGCTCATGACCATGCATTGTGATGGTATGTGTTTCTGGCATTTCTGCATAAAAGTAAATATTGGCTTGGACATGATTTAAGATGAATATGGCAGGTTCAGAGTGAGGACACGTATTTCAAACTAACAGAGCTACAGGAAACAGAAATCATTAGGCGTAATTGCCCGAGGAGTAGTTTGGGTTTGTCAAGAGTGTCAAGAGGCTCCGGCATGCTGTGGAAGTTGAGGAGAGTTTTAAGTACAGTATTTCTGAGTTTGATTTGGCCAGCATGAAGGAGTCTGTGAACTTTCTCAGTGTTGGAGACTGTCTTACCTGTACAGGAAACAGGAGAGGCCTAACAGCTGTATAAATGGCCAAGATAAGATCACTGGAGAAACAACGGATACATGGCACTGCTGAGAGAGAAATGATTGGCCACTGTACTCAAGTGGTATTTATTATGTAGCTGCAGTACTTTTTCCAGTAGTATCAGGTTCTGATGAATGAATAAATACTGGCAAAGGGTATTTTTCTGTTTCTAATTAATGTTCCCTCTTGGATGAATAAATCACGATTTTAAGTAAAAGCTCTTTTGCTCTGCTTGCTGCTATTTATTTAAACCTTTCCTGTATTGTGAGCTGACTGCATCTGTTGTTCTCATTGAAACCTTAAAAAACAACATAAGAGCCCTGTACCCTGTCTGCGCGAACCAACATAAGCATTACCACCTCATAAAGGATGGGTATTATTGTAAATATATATTGCAGAATGCATTAAGAAGCCGGTGACCTCAGCCGGCTATGCTTGACTGCTGAGGCCAGAGTTGGGACAGGGGGAGGGGGGGGCGGGACAGCAGGGAGATATGGAGAGATGCCACGTGGGAGAATGAATTAATGAGGCACCGGCTCTGTGACAGTACAGTTGCTGTGTGGACATCTACTGCCCTTGCTCCTGAATGGATGCTGGATCATTGCAGTGTTTAGCTTTTCACATCTCACAGGCCAGGTTATTTATGAATTTGTGAATTATCGTTAGAAAAAACAGGGAGGTAGAAAGGTACAAGCTGCAGTTTTATTGTTTTGTTTTGCCATTATGTCCAAGTTAAAAAGAGTGTTTGAGATAAAGGAATTTGGAAGTCTGTTTTTATTGGATTTGGGTCACTGCACTCTAAACATAGTCCACCTTCCCAAACCTGATAAAATATATTTGTATTTAATAAAAAATAACAGTTTAGAATGAATAAGCAAATGGCGTGCATTTAATGAGTGTGACTATTACCAAAGTATTAATTTAACCATCAAGATGTATCAACATCTTTGTAAGTATACCCAGTGTTTCCCCTAGGATGGAGTCATACAGTAGCAGCGGTGCTAAGGCACGTGGGCCCAGCACAATGTGAGCGCGGAGCGCGTGGAATTTTTTAGTGTGTGCGCGTGCAAAGTGCGCCCCGCCAATTTGTTTCTATGTGTCTGCCAGCACAAGAAAGGCTCTTGAGGCCTAGTACCAGGACCGGTTCTAGACAATTTGCTGCCCTAGGTGAGATTTTAGGCGACATTTTATGTGTAAAGAATAAATGAAAAATCTCTACAAAAGACAAATACACTGCAAAAACCAAAACTTATTGACATAGGTAATAGATGTCAAAATGGCTTCAAATGTATTCAGTATTGTATGAGCATCTTTGAATTGGGAGGTGGACGTCACATCCTCTAGGGGGGTCCGGGGGTATCCCCCCCCCGGGAAGATTTTGTTTTGAACATTTTACAGTAAAATGCTTCAATCTGGTGCACTTTGAGCACACAATTACTAGAGACCTGATCTAGGGGGCACAACTCTAAAACACCCATATGAAAAAGATTGGTTTACATTTTAATAATCAAATAAGTATGTGAACATAACCAATAACCTACCATAGCCAATAACAAATACATGTAGCTTATTTTATTTTTGTTGTTCATTCATATCTTATTTTACCTAGTTAACCTAGCGCCCACCGTACAGGGCAAATTAAACGTGTAACCGGGGTGAAAAGGGTGTTACATTTACTTAATTATGAATATTGTTACATCAAGGCCGAACCTTTGGATGAGCGCCAACGGTCAAAAATGTTTTTCCCTCCAAGAGCTACAAGCGCAGCGTCCCCCAGATCTGGCGCCCTAGGCGGCCGCCTGTGTCGCCTTTGCCAGTAACACAAATACTACAAATCTACATAACAAACAATCAAAAATGAAAAAAGGTCGCCACTTATTATTATTTAAAAAAAAAAAAGAAGTTAAAACATTTTTATTTATTTTTTGGGTACATGGCTGGCGCCCCCTAGCAGCGGCGCTCATATTTCAGCAGCGGTGCTGCGCCGCCACTATTTGTATATAGGGGAAACACTGATACCTCAGCGAAACCGTTTCCAAAACCATTTCCTTGATGTGTAATTTAAACCAGTCTGTGTGTCTTTGTACAAAGTTCCACATATATTTCATATAGGTGGAGTCCAAAAGTGGTCCAACTAACAAAATGTACATATTTATTCATTAAGGTTTGTAAAGACAAATGGATGTATGCTTTCAATTTTTCTTTCCTTGATTACATAACATTTAAATATGTCTTCTGTTATAAGGAACGGATGCAGATATACTTTTTTCCATGAACTCAAGTGTGTGTGTATCTATTTTGTTACTTTTGATCCCCACTAAATTAATATTGAAAGTAGAAATACTGAAAGTAATTTTCTGCGAGGAAGGTGCGTTGAGGTTGTTGTTGTTTGGTTAGATGGGTGAACTTTTAGTAAGAGGTAAGGAAAATGAATGGAAATGTTTAACAATGCCCCCCCTTTCCCGGCAGTTGCTACCTAACAACTTCCTCTCTCCCACATTCTCCGTCTCATCTCCCCTCTCTTGCTCCCGCCCCCAACATCCCTCCTGCCCCAGGACTTTAGTTCTCAGTTAAAGACATTTTAATAGCTTCCTTTTCTAAATAAACCAGAGGAGCAGATAGTATCTATGGCACAGAGCGCCTCCTGGAGGTCATTCATCAAAGATGTTGCTGTAAGGGCCACTGCAGCACTGAGGTGAGCAGGGTGCCAGCCTCTCACCCTCCACACGGCCTGCTGTGTCCGGCTCTCAGCACTAGATGGCATTGGCAGAGTGCTGTGGCGCTGAACTCTGTCCTTCCTGTTAACACCTCCAGGGAAAGAGATACTTCACAGTTTTCAGGTTCACAACATGATCCTGTTACAGTCAGATTGTACAAATGGATCAAATTGATTCATATTTGCAAATGCATTCTCTCATGAAAATATGTCTGCAGTGTTTGTTTTAGAAGGGCAATGGTTCGCAGAGAAGGTAAATACGACAACACATCTAACATGTGAAAGAGAAAGAGAGAAAAGTGACAGTGAGAGCAAGAGCTCTGGATGAGCAACAGAACCAACACAAATCTTAATCATGAAAGCCCCTCCAGGTCAAACAAAAGTACAGAAAAAGTCCTACGTCTGCTCTGTGAGACTCTTCAGATACAGAAAAAATGAAACTGAAAAGCACATACTTTCCAAGCACTATTTTTCCACAGCTGCAGCACAGCAGGGTAACGCCATTAATGTATACAACCACCTGAAACAACATCAAAAAATACAATATGATGAAACACTCAAAGCCAGGAAAATAACATAAAAGTATAAGACCACAAAAACATCTGACAACAGGTACAGGTCAAACATAGTGCAGACAGATTTGTATTGCAATGTTTTTCTTATCAATTCTTAGGGGTGCCTGGCTGAAACTCACTTTAGACTTTAGTCTGTCTTCCTGTTTGTGCAAGAGAACATGTGCTGTGGTGTTGCATCTGCAGGCTGAGGTTTTACTGCAAACAGCACATCAGGATTAATGTGAAACAATATTAACAATACACAAGTGTAGGAAAAAAAGATCCCTTCAAATACAAAAATCATTCAGCTTGAGCTAAATTTGGCCCAACTAATCAGATTGAAACGTATTTCATACACTATTTGCAGTGGAGTTTGTCAGAAAATGACCTTAGATTAACTTGACCTTAAGGTGTTCGGACATGAGTTTATTTTTCTTCTTCTGCTCCGTTCTTTTTCCTTCTTTTTTTTATTCGAGTCAGTAAACTTTCTTGATGACTGCAGCCTGTAAGAGTGCGTGCTGTGTTTAAGAGTAGGGGGGGGGGGGTGCAGCCAGAAAGAGGGTGCCTCTGTGCCCCTCGTGTTGCTCTGTGAGTGCCATGGGGCCAAACCGTCACTGAGAACCCAGCCCTCTTGAGTGACAGCGTCCTTCCTGTTGTGGTCTCCATGGGAACAGGAGAGTGTTTTCCCGAGTAAACTCTGTGAAGCTCTGCACCACATCAAACAGCGCTGCCGTGAGTCAGCCTGCAGCGCTGCAGGGAACCTCACTAAAGCAGAGCTAACTGCTTACAAGGCAGTGTGCAGGAGTTTAATGGACTGTGGTTTCCTCCTTGGCCTAGTTGGCTGAGCTAATCGAAGTCAGTAAAACAGCTTATGTTCGTCTAAATAGTTAACATACATGCGTATGCTTCATGCACACACGCATCACACTTCTGCAAATCTAGCGTACATAACCACCACTTTGTCACCGCCAGTGTTGTTCAGCAGAGTAACAGAAGGGTTGTAGAGACTGAGGCTGCACAGCTGGAAAACATTAACTCAACTAAGGATGGCAGCTCTCTGCCCTATGCACCCCGATGATGTCATCCTCTACAGAGGTTCAGACTTACACACAGTGAAACCCCCAATCACAAAAAAAAGCCAAGGTGAGCACAAAGAGGACACATACTCAGACATACTGTAGGTCCAAGCAATAGAAAAGGTGCTCACAATTAAATGCTAATGCTTAAATGTAATGGTCCGTGTGAGTCTCTATAGTATATTTGAAGCTACCTTGTGTGTAATGATTTGTTTTTTTATCTTAGAAGCTTACCATTGTGGGGTAACAAGAACATATTTAGGTGGTTTATCTGCACTTTTCATTACATTTGTAAGAAAGAAAGTGAGCATGCAACAGTTTTTAGGCAAAAGTGCATGTTCATATTTTGCACTTAAAAATGGAATCTACAAAACTAAATGACCAAACTCGCTCCCTTCAAATAAGCTAACACTGTAATACTACTTACATTTTCATTCATTACAACTACAGCAAGTTTATAATAAAAAAAACGTTATTTCTTGGAATTATTCTATGACATTTAAAGCTAATTGAAAACCAGACTTGGCTCTTTTATTATCTATGTTGCTAGTATATTATTTCCTCTTTCTTTTGCATGAAGTTACTGTCAAAAATAACACTGGCCAAGCTGTTTCTCCATTTACTCAAACAAAAGGCTCAGTTTTGATTTCTGCAAAACTTCTAAGCAATAAGACTTACATATCAGTTACTTTATTGAACATTAATTGGAATAAATAACCCATGAAACTAAAGATACAATTATGGGGCTTGGCATTTATTATGCGTCCAAGGTAGTTCAGAAATTAGATCTTTGTGTGGCACATGATTAACTGAGAAGAAATAGGAAGCGACAGAGGAATAACAAAAGGAGTCAGCAGATTATCCCGTCTCATTGTGTACATGGCGGTGTTTGGGCATGGGACACGATCCTTGTACAGCTTTGTTCTTCCATTTCATTGTGTGATTTATTTACAGCAGTCTCCTAACCGACTCTCACTAAAGGACAGGTGTCCTGGGAGCTCAGCTGCTTTACACTGTACCATCTCCATGTCTCTCTCCAACCACAGAGGGCGGTTTCCTCACTCTCTTCCATGAAAGTGCAATGTCCTCATCACTTATTCAACACTCACCACCTCGTTCACTGAAAGTTGCCTTGGGTGTTTTGCTTTAAATTCACTTTTCCTTCTACTTCTATTTAAAAAAAAAATGGTGGAGTGAAACAATTACAAAATGCAGAGAAGGTTGTAACTAAAGAGGCTCTCCTCAATTAACCCCCTACTCTGCCTCTGCATAAGACTACATTTCTCTAAAATAGTACATTTGCAGGCAACTTTGATTGATTAGTGCATAACAACAAACATAAAGCATGATTATGGTGCGATCAGGCCTCATCCTAGCATGATGATGGTATAATACATCTAGACTAACAGACTGCAACTCTCCTGATAACAAAAATAAGTACTTGTCTTTACTCTTTATTGCCCATTTTGCATGTGTGCATAACAATAAAGTGAAAGACAACCAAATAAATCTTGCACAGTATAATAATCTGCTCCTGCTTTCCTTTCTGAATTTTGAAAGCCAATGAAGATGAAGCACCAGCAAATTAATGCTGTCTATCTTAATGCTAGAGTACCCCAATATACTGTCAGAAATGTCAAGGGTTGATGATTCCTCATAATGTGTGTGGACAGACAAAATTCATTTATAGTAACATTAATGTAACATGAGCTTCAATTCGACTCTCTTCAAATAATCTTATTTTATGATAATCTCTTGCAAATGCTTTCATGTCACCAGTTCAAAATGTGGATAGAAACATACTCACAGCAGCCAGCGTGGTGATATAATGTGAAGGCAGGCGGGGTGAATGAGAGCACAACGCCACGCTAGCTGTGTAACATGGGGACTGTGCTGGAGACTACAGTGCATGTTTGTGTGGGCATATTTTCATGACAGGACCATTGTGGAGGCCTGGCATACAAACAAAGCCCATCTCTGTGGGCTCTGTCTGTTTTAGCTGCTGTTATATGGCATGTTGCAATGCAGAGCTTTTAATGTGAAGTAATTGTTTTCGGAGGTGTTAGGGAGGGGATGGGGGTGGGTTTAATTTTACTTTACTTTGAACATTCAATGGACATATTCACTATAATCTCCTTTAAAATGTGTACATACAGTATGTGTATGCCTAAATGTGTTTTTCGGTGTGTCTGGTTGTGTTGGGCTGTTTATATTTAGCTATGTAAAGCATTATAATAATGAGTGTTTATGTGGGTGGTGGGTGGGTTTTTCTGTCATGCAGACACGGACACTAATGACCCTAATCATGACCTAACAACATCACCATGGTTACCTCCTACTCTCTGCAGGGAGCTGAGAGTGGGCAAATGTCATTGCCTATACATTATGTGCCACTTGAAGACCAATCGACCGACAGCCTTTAAAAACAATGCGTGATGTAGAACTAAATTATAATGTAGTTTATTATAGGTTGAATATGTAAAGCATTACCTTAAATGACCCTAGGCTTGGGTTACTAGCTATATCTGTTTCAGCGATGCTTTGAGATCTGCATTTCCACGTTTTACTTTATTTGTGTTAATCTACTTACTCTTTTCATCCTTACATTGTTTAAGTCACCAATGATCATGTATACAAACCATGAATCTCCAAAGCATCAACCTTTTATGGCTGAGAAAAGAGAACTGTTTTCATCATTGACACTGCATTATTTTAGCCAATCCAATAGTTTTAAACTGATAATTGTCTTAATACTTTTTAATTTTAAAAGGAAAAGATTATGACAAGATTATGATGTCATGTCATATTGTACCAATTCAAATAATGACACAAGTGTTGACATAAAGAATGTGTAGTTTCTCTAATACAGTAGCTTCTGGATGCCGATTCCTTGAAAAATAACTTTTAATACATGAAATTGTTATATATATTTTTTTAAAGTTTAAGTTATTCTAACTTCTTATAATGTGTATTGCATTGGTGATTTTGACAACCATTGTTCCATTGACGATATTTTCCGTCAGTGTTCGATTGATTGACAGTCTCAACCTGTCACATTCAATTTGATATGTGGGTTGGTCCCGTCTTGCTCCCCCTCCTCCCTATTAACCAAATTAAATTAAGATTCCAGAGACTGACAAAGATGGCAAAGAACAGTTACCCAAAGTCAAGGCTTAAAATGTCCCTCAAGAAACCTTTGTGAAAAAACTGGTCCTAATGTACATCAATATTTTTCTCCAAATCTATGTATTGGCCGACCTCTTGTTCCGCAAGTACGACTCGCAGGAAGACAACATTGGGAATGTTCAATTGAAAAGGATTTCAAATGGCTGCAAACATGTGAAGATAATTTTGGTCTCGAATGCACATTGCTTTCTGTCTTTCCATTTAGCCACACACAATGAAAATGGAACATGAAGAATAAAGCAAGACCAGATGTTACTGTGACATGAGAACAATTAGAGCGGTGAAAGTAATTGTCACTGGCACATCTGATGTAATGTCATTTTATGAGTTTCATTTAGCCAAAAGCCCAGTCAGTATCCTGTTGCAGTCTCTGAGCTAAACCAAAGTTGCAGGAATTCCCCATGTTAGCTCTACAGTCCGAAAACTCCAAGTGCACGCTTCATCTATAGCCACCCACTCCCCAATTACCATCCACTTTTCGTTCAATAGCGTCTCTCACCACTCCCCAACTCAACCCCAGAGCTGCACACACACTCTGCCAGCATCCACTCTTGAACATTAACCTGATTGTACCTCTAGCAAACACATGAATATGCACATTTTATACACTTTCGTAAAACAAAAGCAATAGTTTATTTGACCAAATCAAAGTGTGGGACAGCGTTTTTGCTTTCCACCGACTTTCTGGAGTCCATTAAACACAAATGCCCAGCCAGCAGATCTGGCCACTTGAAAGGACACGTGTGATTGAGAGACAAATTGTGAGGAAGAGTGCTGCATAATGAAAATCTGAAAAATGATGTAAGTTTGTATGTGTGTGTGCGTGCACGCAGCAGCTGGTTCCGGTCAGCTGACAGCTATTGCAGACTGTGATTTGTTCGGTGAGTCGGGCTGGGCTGAACCGTGCACAGCTGCTGTCAGTGTGTGTGTGTGTGTGTGTGTGTGTGTGTGTGTGTGTGTGTGTGTGTGTGTGTGTGTGTGTGTGTGTGTGTGTGTGTGTGTGTGTGTGTGTGTGTGTGTGTGTGTGTGTGTGTGTGTGTGTGTGTGTGTGTGTGTGTGTGTGTGTGTGTGTGTGTGTGTGTGTGTGTGTGTGTGTGTGTGTATGCGTGTGGGGTGTATTGGAGGGAAAGAGAGAGAGGGAAAGAGAGAGAGAGCCAAGTAAGGCTGCCAGTGTGTAAGCTCAGCAACAGCAACATTAGGAGCTGGAGACTGGAGAAGAGCAGTGCAGGAAAGAAACAGAAAGCTTGCAAAGCAGGACTGGTTAAAGTGAAAGAAGACCAGAGAGGACAGTAGGATGGAGCCTCAGATATCCTACTGGGCCTGAACAGATCACAACACCACTGGCTGGACCAGGTGCTATCTGGACTGAACTGTGTCATCAGGGCAGGCACTTGAGTTCAGGTTAGGATAAACAAGGAGTCTCAGTTCAGGTGAAGCCTACACTGCTGGACGGAATCACACTGGACTAGGAGACGACAGCAGAGGATTATGGGTTGTTCGGCCAGTGTTGTCCTACTCCTACGTTCAGTGGGCGGTGCAGACTGCGGTCACATGTGTTCGCGACAGGACCAGATATCATTGGAAGCTGCCACTCCAACCCTAGAGGGTTACACCACTACCACATCCCCTCTGACCATCACAGTAATGGTAACCTACTGCACCTCCAACCCTCCATTAACTTTCTACCTTATGCATGCGTGGGCAGGTACAGGGGGTGGCAGTATGTGGGTCTGGAGTAATGTCATCATTTTTGGATGGCATGTGTGTATATTCTTGTTTGCATTAATGGATGGATTTATGTCTTAAGCCAAGGTAAAAGCACCTTAGGTATACATTTTTGTTTATTAATTGTGACATTCTATATTGTTTTCTCTACATATGTGCCTTTTCTTACAAGCATACTTTTTATGTGCCTTTTCTTACAAGCATACTTTTTATGTGCCTTTTCTTACAAGCATACTTTTTATGTGCCTTTTCTTACAAGCATACTTTTTTTTACTCTCCCTGATGCTGAGGTTGATGTATGATCAATGATTGGGGCCTGTTCGTTTCTCTTCACAGCTGAGAGGCAGAGGGGCGGAAATGGAGGGAGGAGAATAGAGGGGGGTGGTGGGGTCAGACATGAGGAATCTAATTTCTGTGGGAAAAATCTGCTTGCTCTGCATATGGCCAAGAGAGAAGACGATTAAAATAGCTATTCAAACGGGATTGGATAAAATGGTGGATGAGGGTTACATAGTTGAGTGAATTAATGAATGACTGGATGAATATATCGATGAATGAGTCACTTAAAAGAACATGTGTACCTTTTGTCAAACATTTTTCTTTGCAGGTCAATCAGTACATCTGTTTGGTATCTGTATCCACTAATGGTTGCCAGCTTTTTATTCCGAGAAAGACCCTGGTTTCTGAAAGCCCAGTGGAAAAAATGTTCGAGTTTTGGCAGAGTGGGCCCTCTACACTCGCCCCTTCTGTTTCCCCTTTGTTTTTTTCTTTCCTTCTCTAGTTCTTTCCCTCCATTAACCTCTCTTCTGGTGCCTGTTTTTCTGGTCTCTGTGGCAAGCTAGAGTCATAATAGTTTAAACTGCGAAGTCATGCTAAACTGCTGATTCTTGTACTATAAGTGTAATCTAATGTGCTGATATATTTAGGCTTCACTACAAACGAATGCACTGACTAAGCCTTTCCCAAATCAGAGAAAGACATTCATCAGCGCTGAAACAATGCCAGGGTGTCTACAATTTTCCGGGCTAACATGGTTTGAAAGAATAAGCACATTTTGTTTAGTAACTTAAAGTAGTTGGTCACAGTTTCATGTCCAGCCCAGATTTGTGAAAAAGGTTTTGGGTTGTATGTCATCTGCATACAATTGAATAACATCGTTACAATATGAGAACGTGGCAGCATGCAGACATTATGGGAAAGGTACTTTAACAGGACATGAAAGTCTTTCTTAACTCAGTGCTTACCACTGTTGAGAAAGCCCTTTGAATTTGTTGTCATGAAACCAATGACACAATCATCTTCAACAACTTTCGTCAGCAGAAATGTTTGGAAGTTGTGGTCAGAGAAAGAACGAAAATCCTCTGACCTCTCTTTTGGTCTCTATCCTCCTTGTTGCTGGCTTCTTGGCATATTGTGTTGCTGCTTGGTCAATTGGCCTTCATTGACAACATGAGTAATTCAGGGAATTATTTGTTGATTCACGATGGAACGACGGATCCTTGGGGTTTGAGTAATGGCCTTCCCACAGATTAAAATATATGTCAAAAGTCAACAGCAAAACCACAAAAAACTGTAGTGTGTGTTTTTGAAGAAGCCAAAGACATTTCGTTTTTTAATTTCACCACTACTCAACATGTCAAATAAGCCTGCCAGAAGCGATGAGCGCAAGAAAGTCAGACAGTCATCAGAGGAGCAACGTCTCTTAGAAGAATCCCCATTAGTCCCAATGCGTCCCTCCCCAGACCTCGCATTGCTCTAATGATGTAAAGCAGATGCCTTCTGTCTGCTTTCTTCTCCTCTCTACTGTCCCAGTTGTCCCCTATCTCCCCTTATTCATCTCTCTCTTATACTCCCTCAACCTTTCACATTTGTTTCCTTCATCCAAACTCCCCCTCTTTCTGCTTCCGTCACACTTTCCGCACATCTTTCCTTTTAACAGGATGATAAGCCCTTAAATCTGTGCTTGAGAATGACACAGACCAGCTTGTGCACATAACGTGCAAGGAGTTGAACCCTGTGAATTCTCTCCCTCTTTGTCTTAATCATTTCCCGAGCTTGATTTATTCTGCTCTCCTTCTTTGAGTACCCCAACCCATCCTCCTCTGTCTCTGTCTTCGTCTGTCTCACTTTCTAGTTCACAGTTATGTTGGAGGAAAGCCACGCTGTGAGCCACCAGTGTAGTGCTCTATTTGTGCCCTCCACACAGCTGTAGTTTACCAACATCAACACCCTCTCTATCTCACCCCCGCTAAGAGGGAGGGAGGAAGAAAAACAGAGCAGCCTGGGAGTGAAGGAGAGATGTTAAAAGGGATGTTTAATAGGGTGAGAACAAGAGATCAGGAAAGAGACCAAGATAATCAAAGGAAGGATGAATAAAGGAGTGTGCTGCTGAGGACGTTTGATGAAATGAGACGGATGGAGGGATGGAGCCTGCCGAGGCAGCTGCAGAACAGAGGATGGATGGTTGGGGGAGGTAGGTAGGGAGGGAGGTAGGGAGGCTGAGCTGCACTCGTTAAATGGGTTTGAGCGAGCGCAGTGCAAAGAGCATAATTATGATTAACTGTCTCAAACACAAAACATCAAAGAGTTATTAACGATTATTAAATGAAGAACAGAGTAGATTAAGATAAATGCTTAGAAACATCTTGTCCTGGTAGACTTTCAGATTGTTGTTTTACCCTCTCATGTCTCTGATAAATAAAAAGATGCTAATTCGGAGGGAAACACAGGACCAGCTTTTGCATTTTACACTCTTTGTATTTGACATGTCATTTCCATTAGGTGTGAAACCGTTTTACACTTTAACCTCAAAACCTTGTCACTTCACATCACTTGACCAAAACTAACTGTCACTAACTGTCAATAACTCCACCTACTTTTAACAACAGCACATAGCATTACACTCTTCCAAGAAACCATGTAGTCTGGATAACCCACACTTTCTTTAGGAACTAGTTTTTAACAAAGATACTCACTATAATGTTTACAGTTGGTTCTGTAGATTATCAAAAGTCAAACAAGGACACTGTTTCTACGCCTGGATTATGATTTTTAATCAATTTTTGTATAAATTATTTCAAATTTTAAATGAAAATCCGTTGACCTCTATTGCATTAGGGTGGAGGCATAACATTCAGAAACCTCAATGCAAATAAAAAACTACAGATATATTAAGTGAACAATATGTCTTCTCTTTTGGAATAATGCAGTACATTGATTTTACTGCAATATTTAATTAACTCATGCTCCCAAAAAGCCTAATGGCGCCACCTCCCTATGTTTAATGTGTGCAGGTATCACAGTTTATCATCAGGGGTTGTTTCCCCTTGCACAGATCTCTGTTCTGCTATATGGTTTAATCCAGGGGGAAGTGTAGGTCTGTACAGGCTAAAAATAGATACAATGCTATGGTGCGTTTATATGGTCTGGCATGCATTTATATACATTTGATCAAGCAACATTGGAAACCTATACGTTTTTGTTTTATGTGCCTTATTGTATACACAGTGTCGTGTACATGAGGATGACAGGCTTGCTTTAAACAGGAAGTTGATTGTGTGTTGATGGTGGTGTGGTGTTTATATATGTGTGTGCATTTGTGGGCTGACGGTGAGCTGTTACATTTGGACAGAGCAAGATAAGGTCTTTAGAGTTGACTTGTAGTGTGTGTGAGTAGACGATATGTTATGTGTAGAGAGGGGTTGTGTCTGTAGTGTGGGTACTATCAACCGTAAATGAAATATCTTGTCTATTGCACTTACACAAATAGTTATATATAGAAGTCAGAAAGTAAAGGCATCGAGAACATGATGTGTAGAAACTGGAGTGTCTGGTGGGTTAGTTTCTCGTTAGCAGGGGTTTTTCAGCGAGTGTGTTCTTGCATATGTGTGTGCGCTGAAGTGAGTGTTGGACATCAAACATCGACTTCCTCTAGATCCACGTGCACTGACACAAAATCACAATCCCTCAGTGTTAGTTCTGCTTCTCACAGAGCACATGCCTTTTTGTTTAGTTCACTTTTAATTAAGCTTCAACCATTTTCTTACCAGCAGCAATGAGCTTCAGGAGCAAAATTACCTTCAGGAGGAAAATAAAGAGCAAAAGAGTACGATCGGATTTCTCCCGGCTGAGTATTGTATGTATTTTTTTGTCTCTGCCGATTTAATTTACGATCAATAACAACGCTAAACTGCTAGTGATTGACTATCACGTGGCAACAGTTTAATCAGTTACTTCCATGTGTTTATATGCTGTCAAAAATAGTCATCATTTTATTTGCATTCATTTATACAGCTTTAATGATTATAGACTACAGTCAGTGCCCTATATACTTAAATGATTTTAAATTTGTTTGTGCTTCATTTACTCCTCTTATTAATAATACCTTTGACACATGACATTTAGAAAGTCTGTGACAGTAAGAGATAGAAGACAATAGTGAATACTCAATGGTAACAGATTCAATGATGTGTGTGTTAATGATGCACACCTCACAGAGCTAATGTTACATTGCTGTGGATGACAGATGTCAGCTCGTGAAGGGAAAGCCTGAGACTTTCCCCTGAAACATCAACACTGACATCACATGGGTCAAAGAAGAGTCGGAATGCACGCTTGAAAACCTCAAGCTTAATGTACTCGCCTGCCTATTCCATCCTGTGTCTCGTGTGCTTCACTTGCTAATGATTGGTGTGTAGAAAAGCAATTTTTTATTGACCCATTAGTTGTCAGTGTTTTAACACTTTTTTATTATGATTATTGATTAATATGTTGAGTGTTTTGTTAATTCATTGATTAATTGTTTGTCTAAGATTATAGATATAAATGGGAAAAAAAACAATCACAATTTCTCACAGCTCACGTTGACAACAGCTAAAAAGTCAAAGTTTATTGTCATCCTCTGTGATAAAGACAGAGAGATCCAAATGCTGTTTCCTACCATCCAGAGAAATACAAATTAAAATGTATACAATTAAGATTTACATTAACAAGAAAAAGGGAAAAGATGTCAAATCTTGAACTTGAAGAAACTTAATTAATTTAATTGAGTAATCAATTATGATGACTCTTGTTAAGTGTGCTTATAATCAATTTATGCAAATCTTGTTTTGTTGAAAAGGTTGATTGTTAATCAGTTTTACATTTCTGACAAGGGACAGAAAACTAAAGAAATGGCACTGTAAATTAACTGTGGAGTATACAACTTGTAATGGGGGTAAAGGTTAACAGCATACAGGTTGGGGGGTCAGGGCAGTGCTTAGACAGATGGCCCATGTGTTCAGTTATATATGTCCTTCATGTCTCTGTGCTCTCTGTTGGTTGTGCGCCAAGAGCGCCTGTTCTGACTGTTAGCGTTGCTGTGGTGGGTAAAAGCCCCGGTCTGCAGTGTGTGTATGTGAACCAAACCAAAGATCATTACTTCCTCCGCGTTCCTCCCCACAGCCTGCTGCAGCTCTCGCTCTGCTGTTCTGTTGCTATTCTCTGAATGACAGAAGTAACAAACCATTGGCCGCTATCTGTGAAACACATGTTTGAAAGGTTGGCTTTTTGTATGACTCATTGACACGTTACATCATTCTTCAACATAGTTTTGAATCTCATTGAGAATATAAAACATGTTAGTGTGTCATGGATTGTTTTGTCTGATGTGTACACCATCATTTTATAAGTTCAGTGGTTTGTATACTAAGTGTGTAAAATGGGCCTTCACACAAAGAAGTGACTGTTGATCAGTGGATCCTGAATGTAGTATTTCGAAGTCTGAGGTCATCACATTTCAGTATATGTGGGTCTGAATGCTTAGGTTTTAATTTACTGAGAAATCGAGCTGTATCTGAGTGTGTCGGTTAAGAAAGCTCTTTCTACTCTTCACACACATGTGTTTAAGGTGTGGTGTTTCACAGTCTCACTTCAGCTGCAGGGCCACTTCCTCTACTGTACCAATCTTTTAGGTCCTAATGATGTCATCACAAAACACAGGAAATGCCATGACTAGTTGTCATGGACACTGCTTTTAAAAATACTTGTGCTGTATTTAGGCTGCAGTATTGCGGTTCATGAATAACCCTATATTTATACTGAGGCTTTTTTTCTGCTTTCACAATAACTGGTCATTTAAAAGAGTAATGAATTCCTAAGAAACTTTGAGAAGCATTTTGTTTACTTTTTGTGACCAACTTTTTATTTTTTTCTAGTTGGGACATATATACACAGATACAAATTATGTAAACGATAAAAGAAAGAGAAAAGTCCCTTGCCCACGCCACCCCTCTTGCCATTTCACAGAAATCATACCTGATGCTTGTTAGGAATTGTCTGAGTTCATCTATTTACATATGTTAGCATAACCATTTATACACATCACATACATTTTTTACATAACATTTCATCTGTTTCAACTGGATTGACATTGAGTCTTAATCCTCTACCAATGCACCAAGGTGTGCAATTATGTACAATCTTAATTTACATGAATGATCTAATCAAATGTCTCTGTGTTTTCCATTTGCAGCAGGAGAAGCCAAAGCTGATCGATCCTCTCGACTATGAGGCTGTCCTTTCTGAACTGGGGGATGAGTTGAAGGAAGACCCTCTCAGAGACCTGCTCCTATTCCCCGACAATGATTTCTCAGTAAGTGTGTGTGAATGTGTCTGTATTGTATGGGTTACGTGAGGTTTCAGTGGGTAATGCATTCAGAAAATAAGGTTCTCGGTCGAATGTGAATCCTGATTGACCGGCGTGGAGCTGTATGTCAGAAATCTTTCACATCTATAAATTCCTTTGTCGTATTTTCAGAAAGTATTTTACATGATATAGACATTTGAACCTTTGTGTTCCCCTTAACTGTGTATTTTCCTGGTTTGATTGTTTTGACAGCATACTGTATAGTATAACTAAGATCCCCTAAATGGGATCTACACATTAAAAGCCAACTCATTAACACTAGTTTTACTTATCTTATTGCCATTTTTGGTCAAAGGACCGTAAATTTGACCCAATGTTTGAGTTAACAAAAGGCCAACAATTGGATTTTTTTTCACCATAGTTTAGATCACAGGAATATATCTTAATGGATTGTCACAGACACAGATTAAGGGCATCACATAATGACGCCAGATGCTATACATTTAAAGGTGGGGTAGGTTAGTTTGAGAAACCGGCTCGAGATACACTTTTTGTTATATTCAATGGAATGCTCTTAACATCCTGATAGCAATGAATATCTGAAGTGCTTTGACAACAAATCCATAAAAAATGTCATCTGTGGAAGCCGTAGTACTGTAAAAAGCACGACCAATCATTTTAGCCGGCCCGGCTAAAACAACTGGATGGCCTACCTGCCTGTCAGGCTTCCATCTGTGCACAAACTTATCTCGTGCCCTCATTGGTCATGTGCACGTTTGTGTGTGTTGGAGGAGGGGCTCTGTAAGGAAGTGGCAGATTTTCTCCGGTCCTGTATTTTCAAATTCTTGCGATCTCGAGCCGGTTTCTCAAACTTACATACCCTACCTTTAAATGAAACGCACATAATAAAAAAAAAAGAAATAGTGATCATAATCTGTCCTTGCGAAGAAGGTGGTGTGAAACCATCCGTGTTATTTTTGTGGCATTGACATGAAATACACTCTTATCATGTAATAAATATTTAGAAACACGTCCGATTTTACCCGAAGACAACAGGAATGTTAAGACACTAATGTATAACATGCATACATGACAGTATGTATAGTTACTACATAGTCATTTGGGTTTGATATTGAACACATTCTGTACAACTCTCCAGATCATAATATGAAATAGAACATTGTTAAAATGCAACGTGTTACTTATTTTCCCCTTTACGGCACGACACACTTATTCACACTAATCATGCATGTTCAACATAGTGGTCTTTTCATTACGGTCCACAATTTATTCTCCCCGGCTCCCTTTAGCTCTTTGTTCATTAGTTCTTTCATTACCGTGCTAATACGTTTCTGCAGACACAGATCCACCTCACACTAACATGAACTAATTGGCTGCTTGTGGTAAAGGGAAATGTTTGCTTGTGGAGTTGTAGCTTTAATGGCTGACTCTGCTGATTCCCAGCTCTGTCTGGCTGCAACACAATCTCCTCTGATTCTCTTTGTCTCTGCAGCCTAAAGTCAATTTCCATAATTGTAAGTGAAAGTGGCTTGCCGGAGTATTGCTAATGCACAAAAGGCATTTACTAGATCGGCTTCTCTGCCAGTTGGTTAGTGAGCGCTGCGCTCCAGCATGCTGATTGGGTTGTGTAATCAAAGTCTGGGAAGAACATTTCTTTTTGAATATACATTATAAAACCATAACAATTGTCTTTGCATAATTAAAGTTTAATGGGTAAGGATATTAGTTGTAGGTGTAATCACTGCTTAGAAATACATATTAAGACATTTGATTTGTATTATTCATCTCCACTTCAATAAAGCTGGCAAAAAACTATTTCTGTAAGAAGGAATGAATGAATATTACATCAAAATACCCAATAAGTATTGCTTTTTCTCTCAAATCATTGCTCATTATAAAGCATGATAAGCAGTTCTGATCGTCCAAAGCCTGTATTCTAGATTAAACGGGACATGAGATAACTTCTGTTGTGATTTGCCTATTAAAGAAACTGAGCCACATGGCTGTGAACCATCCTCTGAGTGAGGACAATGAATGTCTGTACAAAATGTCATCGCAATTTAAATAACGGTTTTAATTTCTTTAGAACAATTCAATCTTAACAAACTGGTGAACCACCGAGAGACCATAGCCATCCCTAGAGTATTTGAGCTATTATGGCTAACAATGGACGGGGTCGATCAGAGTATTTAAGTTTTGTTTATTTTCATGTTGGTTAGTTTTACCAGTGAGAGTTAAGAGGCATTTTGGTAAGTCCTTATATTTAAATCTGACTATATATATTTATTATACAAGCATAGTCTAGTATACAGTTGGGTGACATTAAAAGAGAAACAACATACTGTAAGTGTAGTCTGTTGGGCCAACACGGCCTTTTTGAAGGGCTGTACATTTTCTTCCTAATGGGAATCAGCGATCTAAAGATGGAGGATGTTATATGCTGTACAGACTGAAAAGCCCTTTAAGGCACATTACCCATGTATTATAATGGGATATAAAAGTAAAATAACTTGATTTGACAGTTGGGTGGAGGTCTGGTGTGTGTGTTGATTGAGTTTATTTTCTTTTATTTGTCATGAATTTGTTACTTTCATTTTCATTTAGAAAAATGATTTAATTGTTGAACGATGTCCTAGACTGAGTGAAATATCTTTGAGAGCCATTAGTGGCTTGGATGTAAATTAGAATTGATGAATGGATGATTTCCTATTGAGCCACCAAGATCCTCACTCATCTTGTCCTGTAATCAATGTAGTTAATGTCTAAACAATACCCATACGTGAATATGACATTTTCTTTGTGTAAGAGCACATTTACTACTTTTTTTTAGTGGTAATTGTTTGATCCCTTTGAAGAATATGTTTTTTGAAGTAGCATTTTTTTAACGGTCCCTTCTCAATTTTTTTAACCCTCCAGGTATCCACTGTGCCTCAGGAGAGACGCACTCTCAAATCGACTGTTCCTGAGGGGGCAGAACTACAGGCTGAATGTCTGCTGGTCAGACAGGTAAGGAGTGTGTGTGTCAGTGAGTGTGTGTACAGGACCGCTGTGCTGTCGAATATAAAAGGTTTCGGTTGGCGGTGGTTAGGTTTGTCATTTTAGGCTCTCAATTTAGGACATCCTGACACCGGTGGAGCTGTGTGTGTGTGTGTGTGTGTGTGTGTGTGTGTGTGTGTGTGTGTGTGTGTGTGTGTGTGTGTGTGTGTGTGTGTGTGTGTGTGTGTGTGTGTGTGTGTGTGTGTGTGTGTGTGTGTGTGTGTGTGTGTGTGTGTGTGTGTGTGTGTGTGTGTGTGTGTGTGTGTGTGTGTGTGTGTGTGTCTGATCATATGTTCTTTCTCAACTGAGCCCTTGAGATTGTGGCAGGTCCATCTGAAATGAGTCCTGAGTAGACGGAAACTCCCCAGACAGTACTGTCACAGCTCAATGCAGACTAGTGTGTGTGTGTGTGTGTGTGTGTGTGGGTGTGTGTGTGTGTGTGTGTGTGTGTGTGTGTGTGTGTGTGTGTGTGTGTGTGTGTGTGTGTGTGTGTGTGTGTGTGTGTGTGTGTGTGTGTGTGTGTGTGTGTGTGTGTGTGTGTGTGTGTGTGTGTGTGTGTGTGTGTGTGTGTGTGTGTGTGTGTGTGCGTGTGTGTGTGTGTGCTATCCTGTCCGATGTTGATGTTGTAGCTGATAATATGTTTCGTCTGTTTATCATTTGTGACTTTGTTAACAAAATATCAAGATCTTTCTAACAAATGGATCAAGGAAAACAAGTGCACAGCATACAACAAGCAGACACGAGAGGATGTGAAACTGACTTGTGTGTGTGTGTGTGTGTGTGTGTGTGTGTGTGTGTGTGTGTGTGTGTGTGTGTGTGTGTGTGTGTGTGTGTGTGTGTGTGTGTGTGTGTGTGTGTGTGTGTGTGTGTGTGTGTGTGTGTGTGTGTGTGTGTGTGTGTGTGTGTGTGTGTGTGTGTGTGTGTGTGTGTGAGCCGTAACGACCTTCTCAGCAGAGTACTATTTCCACCCTTGAGACAGACAAGAAATCTATTAAGATGTACAGATATCTTTATTTGCAGATTCCTTTGGGACAGAGTCTTAATTCAGTTGCTTTTTATAATTTAGATATTTTAATGATAAATCCCAGGCTGCACATCAGTGACTAGGCCTCAGGAGAGCTGAAATATGGCTTTACTCTCACTGTGGTGTAGCTTTCTACATTGTCTGCAGACGTTCCTGCTGCCACAGGTCTCCCAGAGAGGCAGAAAAGAAAGTTAATATTTAAAACTTAATCTCCTTCCTCTCCTCCAGGCCTGTCAGTATTACAACTCCGACCTAAATGTGGTCCAGTTCAAGTATGATGAGTACGCTGGAGACTACCGCCTGCTGCCCAGGTAATACACTCTGACATTACTAGATAACCTCTACTGTAAACTACTGTATTGTACCTGAAGGAATAGTTCATCATTTTGGGAAATATACTTCACCTAGAAGATTGATAACAATTTATATTACTTTATGTGAAGCTGCAGCCAGGATATGGTTAGCATTAACACTGGTTTTATTAGTTGTATCTTGTTTCTTTGTTGTGATATACCTATTCTGAACAAAGAGCCTCTGCTAATGAAATAAGACGTTAAATAAAAAAGGTAATACAAATAAACATTAACACTGGAAGCAGAGGGAAATAGTTAGCCTGATTATGACTTGTTTGCAAGCCTCCTTTTGCCCTGGCTCAGTGATTCCTGAGTTCATTGGAGACACCAGGAAGTCACTACATCTGGTCAGAATATATATTGGCGCAAAACCCACTTTGAAACCCAACTTTGTGCTGGACTTTGCTTTCTTCTTGCAGTGCCAAGCTAATCTTTGCTAAGTGAAAAAAATCATCATGGCTGTGGCTTCCTGTTTATCCTACAAATATGAGCGGGGTATCAATCTTTTCCTCTCACATTTGAAAAGAGAGCAATCAATAGCTTTTACCAACATTTCAAAACCATTTCTATAACATGTACTGCCCTGTTGGGTAGGGCTGCTCAATTAATCGTATTTTAATCGCAATTACGATTATGGCTTGCAACGATTACGAAAACAACGTAATCGAAATAAAACGATTATTTTTTTAAAATTATTATTATTTTATTATTGGTTTTTCAGTTGAATTATACTTAAAGTTTAGGGTAATCAACTGTTAAAAACATACTGTTCAAATAGTTTTTCTCCAATAAATTGACGTTTTCAAAGTAAATGGATAATCGTTTTTAATAATTGTGATATCAATTATTGACCCAAATAATCGAGATTATGATTTTTGCCATAATCAAGAGGCCTACTGTTGGGTTCCTCCTATAGAGCTGCATATTGAGCTTGGATCGATTTTTGATGCACTTTCAGGTTCATCATCTTTTTTTACTTATTCTCGGATTAGAGGAATCTCGATTTAACATTACAATGTTTTTATTGTCAATACTTATCTTTTTAAGGTATTGAAATCTTACCTTTTTTGTATTTGTATCAAAAACTCAAGCTTGCCACAAGTACTGCATAATTACGTTACCCAGCCTAAGATTCTACATGAACAAAATTCTCATGTACAGTTTCAGTATGTTATTTGGAGATGCTGATTGGAAGTTTAAAAAACGTGGCTTGAGATTTGTTTGACTTACTCACTTGAATAAACACATGCTGGATATTTTCCCTCATTTACAATGAGACCCACAAGTCGCCCCTAACATCGAGAATAACCACAATTTGTTACACTGAGGTGGGAGTTCATTAACAAGAACAAAATGTTGGCAGGTGTTGAGTGAGAAAGAGAGTCAGAGTTGGAGAGGAAATTCCTCTCTAACAAATGTTAACCTTTATTGCTCCCTCGATATCTTTTATAAATGTCAGTCATCCATTCAGGCACCCATTCATTCAGGCGCTCATTTATCAAAATCAAGCTGTCAGTGAACTGATGTTGTATCCGTCCCAGTGAGGCTGACCCTGAGCCGCCCTGCAGTGACTGTTCTCAACCACAGGAATGTCCCTCTTTTGTCCCATGGGTTGCCACTGTATTCTTTCAGTCAGTTCACATGACCTCTGAACTAACATCCAGGGTGAACTGTAAAGTGAAATGCAGCTTAAATACAAGTTATAGCACAATCACAGCACATTTTCTTGTCTTTTTGCAGCAATTGATCTAGCATTAAACCTATTGTTATAAGTGTTGTTTATAAGCCAGACAAGCTTACCAAACATAAACAAAAGGCATTCAGGTTATAAGTTGCATGCACAATACAGGGGATCCAAATACAATGGGAATCTACAGCTACTGTATATGTGTCGTTGTCACCACTGAGATAAAGTGGAGCGTTTTTCATCTGTGCAGGCCAGTATTAGCATTTCTCTGTCAGTGGCCAGCCTACAATCACCAGCGATCTTCTAAACATAGTCCCCTTAAGAGATTTTTTTCAGTCTGCTTTTACGACTGTGTGACTGTCAGCGAAGGGTTGTTCCAGTGTTACCCTTCACAGACTAGCCTAGCTGTCTGCAGCTCACAGCACACACACAAAGGCATTTTATCCCTTGGCTAGCACACAAAGACAGGTCGGCCTTTGGAATCAGCGGAGAGGGATCAAGTGAGCACTACCTATTGTCGACTCCTGACAGAGAACGATGGAGCCACCCACACTCATTTACACCACTCAAATAGAGTGGAATAATTACATTCCTGAAATCATTTTCTCTTTCCATCAATATATTTCATTATCAGAGTTCAACATTTTTCTTCTTCCAATTCCTTTATAGGAAACTGTACAAAGCTGAGAAGCTGCCGTCACATTCTTTTGAGATCGACCATGAAGACATTGACAAGGATGAGGTCAGTAATGACCATCTTCTGACAAATGCTTTTAGAATTAATGCATTACAAAGTCAATACATCCTGTTTAAATTAGTTTACTACAGCCTTAAAGCTGTTAAAACATACTTTGGGAGTGCAGTTAGTTCATTACAGGTCAGTGGGACCTTGTTTATGAACATCATTTGACTGACAAATAGCCATCCTAAGATAGAATGAGTCTTGGAAAGTCTCTTTTTCACTATTGATCATCTGCTCCTCTTTGTCAGAGGGATAAACAGAGAGCTAATGTTACCTCAGCTGACCATATTTATGTTTTACAGGATACAACATCCCTGTCCTCGTCCAAAGGAGGGGGAGGTGGTGGAGGTGGGATCGGTGTGTTTCGGTCAGGCTGGCTCTACAAAGGGAACTTTAACAGCACCGTCAACAATAGCATCACTGTTCGGGTGACACACTTTTTCTATCTTCCTTTATCACCCTGACCCTCACTTGCCCCCCATGTTTTAACTTTAAGTGTGACTCTTATTAATGACATGTTTTTGTAATAATAACACGGCATCATCTACATTACGGTTTGATTTTCAAGCAAAAATGCACTTATTTTGTGTTTAGGGTCATTTGAGCACACACCCTAAATACATTGTTGTCTATAACTTTGTCTTAATAATATTTGCACCTTTTCTGCGCAGTCGTTCAAGAGGAGATATTTTCAGCTCACCCAGTTGACGGATAACTCGTACATCATGAACTTCTACAAAGATGAAAAGATCTCCAAGGAGCCCAAAGGGTGCATCTTCCTTGACTCCTGCACTGGTGTGGTTCAGGTGGGTCTTAAATCATTTAAATAAATAAGAGCACCATTTACACTATCTCATACATACTAAAGAATTGTATATTCAGAGTAATATAGGGAGGCTTTTTATGCTCCCGTTCCTATTCAATCCTAAATATTGCACAAAGCAGCAAAGTAAATAAATTGTAACAATGAATCCCATGCAAGCAAGGATATGTTTATAATTCAGCACATGCAAAACCTGCACTTGGAAGAAAGAGTCAAGTTTTCCAAAGCCGAACCAAGCTCTGGTTTCATTGCTTAACCACATTATCCTATTCATCCTTCCATTCATCCCCGTACAGAATAACCGTCTAAGGAAACATGCCTTTGAGCTGAAAATGAACGAGGTTACGTACTTCGTGCTGGCCGCGGAGAGCGAGCAGGACATGGAGGAATGGATCAGCACTTTGACCCGCATCCTACAGATCAGCCCCCACGATGGTCCCGCTCCTGACCGCAAGAGTCTTGACCTCACCGACCATCGGCAGGGTGAGAGCGGCTCTGGTTTTGTATTTAGGAAAGCACAAACTCTACCTACCATAAAAAAATAGTTGGAAAGAGCAAAGAGGGATTGTAAGCACAAATGGTAATTTAGTAGCGAGAGGGGTATTTAAGGAGGGGACATTTAAGCTGAATTCCAACACATGTATAAATCATGGTGCCCTCAAGAGAGGAAGACTTTTTTTAACCCGGTGTCAGCAAAAGTGTTAACGTCTCCTCTCTGTCCAACTAATTTCAGCTAGTTTTAGGCTCATTGACTCCACCTTTGCTTAATACATCATACTTTATTATTAAATAGCAAAATTCATGAAACTTGATAATATGTGAGAGCCTGAATCATAACAGACAGCAACAGCAATGAAACTCAACCTGGTGAAAAGTGGTGGAATGATGCAATGGCCTCAGCCGTCATGGCTCTGTGGTGCCTTTAAATCAGGCTGTGAGCGTGTGGTGACCTACCACTAATGAGCCATTTTGTTGAGGATGGCCTTTTAGAAGAAGTGCAATGGGCACATGACCATTATATATCTGCAAAAGCCTGCCTCCCTTATTACCCGTAAATACCACAAATAGTCATATTTTATTCTGAGATGGATATAGGCTGACTCCGTGAGTGTGTATTTAGTGTACTGCTGAACCTATTCTAGAAAACACAATATAGCCTTTAACCTTTTGGGAAAATTAAGTGCTTAGATAAACTTTCCCATCCACTCGGTGTCATCACTCATAAACAGAGGTCCCTCTCAGGAGTACTGATCGTGTTTGTTCTCCCTCCAGATGTGTTTGACCTGTCGTTGAGTGACTGCTGCTTACAGGAGAATGAAGATACTACAACAGAGAACGGCATCAATCCAGAGCTAGCAAAGGTAGTTCACATGTACATATTCAAGCAGAACACATTCCTGATGGTTTTTCCAATGGGCAACAGTAATGGTAGAAAAGAAGCAATGTGTTAGCTAAAGACAGAAAATAATGAAAGTGCTTATCAGCCTTACATGGATGTAAACAATGCCAATATCCAGATATAAAAAAAGTTGGCTTCGTAAATATTTTACGAGGGAGGAATTTGCCATGTTTTTATAGGCCTAAAGAATTCCCACAATGCATTTTTGTGAGAAGCACTGAACGTAAACATGACTTTCCTGTTCCACAAGAAAACTTGTTTTTGAAAACTTGTTTTACTGATATTATAATCCATAATAAGCTATTTATTATTTGTGTAGTTGTTCATTTTTTTTTGTCTTTATTTCTATCTCTTCCCTGACAGTATATCTCTGAGACAGATGAAGGAATTCGTTCTGCCAGGAGAGAAGAGAGATTGAATCTGTTCTCCCTGGATCCTGATACTCCTGTAAGAATAAACTAATGTGGCTGCACATCTACATACTGTATACATCTACATATATTCTTTGAGTATTCCACTATTTTTGTAGTGTTTACTCTATCATTACTTATTTTATGTTTAACTTCATGCATTTTTCCTTTATGACATGAATCTATTCTTTATGTTTGTCATAATTCTGCAGTTTTTAACTAGATCTCATCAGAAACATTTGGTCAATTGTGTCTCACCAACCACAGGTCCTGAGGAGCCCGCGGACCGAACATTCATCAGTTGAAAACTCAACGGTGCGTCCGTTTGAGGAGAAACTGGGCAGGAGGTTTATGATAACCTGCCGATCTCTCAACCTCATGCTACAGGGCTGCGTCAACGAGACTGAAACTGGACCGGTCACTAATGTGAGGATTAGAAAGCATTTCAGACAGTTATTCAAACATATTTAAATGTTTATCACCATGGGTCTATAATGACAATCACTGGGCTCCATTTGCTCCACCAGATTGAACCCCTCTTTGTGTCGCTGGCTCTGCTGGATATACGAGAAGGAAGGAAGGTGTCTGCAGATTTCCACGTAGACCTCAACCACGAGGCGGTGCGTCAGATGTTAGGAGGCTGCTGTAACGGGACAGTTGAACCGGCGACGGGGGTCGAAGTTCAGGAGAATGGCCTGAGCTCTCCTGCTGAGAAGAAGCCAGGAGATTGTAGCCTTAGCCCGGAGTTAGAGCAGTGGCTAAGCTTTCCCAAACAGGTCAAATAATGTTTAAACCACAGTGTGTTCTACAAATTAGATGTACGGTGCTACATGTCGAATATCTTTAATTTGTATTTCCTATGCTTTACATGCAGGCCATTTTCTCAGTCACCAACCCCCACACCGACATCGTGATGGTGGCAAGAGTGGAAAAGGTGCTGATGGGAAATATTGCTTGTGGGACGGAACCTTACATCAAGAATACGGACTCCAGCAAGGTGAGAAAGTCCTTTTTTAATTTCTTTAGTCAATACCACTTTTGATCAAAATTTACATTACTTAATTTATGTACTATCATTGATCAACAACATAGAGCCCAACCTTTTATATCGTCTTATCTCTTGAAGCAAGTAGGGAAATATCTCATGAAACATGCCATTAGGGCATTTATTGTACGGGAAATGGATAAATCCACTCAAACACTTTAATGCATGACATTTACAAAATAGTTTATCTTCATCACTGAATGCAAGTCCGGTCAGATATTTAAAAAGAGGTTTTTCCGACATCCTATCCAAGAGATTTCCCGGCTTTCCCGCTGGCAGCTCTCGATGTGGTCCTTGTTCAAATGGCTAAGTGAATCACAAGACATTTAACCTCCTGTCCCTCTGGCTAGGTCAATAATTGTTAAGGGCTGACCACATCACAATGTAAAAATTACAGCCTTGGTATTGCTAACATTACCTTCTGTCCTTCTTCCTCTGTTTTTGTCTTGTACAGACTGTGCAGAAGATTTTGAAATCCAACAAACAGTTCTGTAGCAAACTGGGAAAGTACCGCATGCCATTTGCCTGGTCCGTCAGGTCAGTGGCCCTGCTTGGAGACTCAGTTGTCTAAACATTTAAAAATATTATCTGCCATGTTTTCTCAACAGGATCTGACGGCTAACCAAAGTCTGCATGTCTCTTTTTGTCTTTTGTAGGTCAGTGTTTAAGGATAACCACGGGGCCCTAGACAGAGACTCTCGTTTCTCGCCTCTCTTCAAACAGGAGAGTAACAAGATCACCACAGATGACTTGATTAAGATGGTGTCTGAGTACAGGAGGTAAGGCAAACTGTAGAACACTTAGACTCTTCCAAGGCAAGATAAACAGTTCTTACAACAACTAATTCACATTTTTGGTTGTGCAGGGCTGAGAAGACCAGCAAACTGCAGACTATTCCTGGCACGCTGGAGATCTCCGTTGACTATGTTCCATTGGAGCATCCCAGTATGTGTTTTTAGGGAACACCTCCCATTTATTTTCCCGTTCTGCTGTCTACTCTGCTAATATGTCTGAAACCTTTCTGTGTTTTCAGACTGTGTGACATCCTCCTGTGTACCGGTGAAGCCCTTTGAGGACCTGAGCAAACACCTGCCTACTGTGGAGGTGGAGGAGTTTGTCCAGGACACCACCAAGTTCACACAGCCACACCGCGTCTACAGGAATCACATCTACGTCTACCCCAAACATCTGAAATATGACAGTCAAAAGAGCTTTGCTAAGGTATAGCGTGGCAAATTAAAAATGATCATTTGAAAGTGTCCTTAAATCCCAAATAATCAACAACAGTCCTCTTGTTTTTCCATAATTGATATATTGTTTTTGTACATGCCCAATTATAAATGATACAATGGTCCTTTTGTTCGCAGGCTCGTAACCTCTCCGTCTATGTGGAGTTCCGCTGCTCAGACGAAGAATTTGCCAAACCTTTAAAGGTGGAATGCTGATGTGACTTTATTGTCGTTTATACAGCTCCAGTTAAACTCTGTCTTTCACGAGAAACTGGCTGAACCTGACTTTATTTTGCAACTTTTTCTATTGCTGTTTTTCCAGTGTATCTACGGCAAGCCAGGAGGTCCAGTCCTCACCACAGCAGCCTGTTCTACAGTCCTACATCACTCCCAGAACCCCGACTTCTACGATGAGGTAAAGGATGGGATTATTGTGTGATGAGGAATCACCACATACATATCTTAATAGCCGTGAATGGGATTTTTTACTTCTCCAGAACATGAACTAGAGCATTTTTATAGACACCTTGACAATCTGCAGCATCCCTTTGCAGCTCATTACATGCTGTTGTGTCCTCAGGTGAAGATTGAGCTTCCTACTCAACTTCATGAAAAGCACCACCTTCTCTTCTCCTTTTACCACGTCACCTGCGACATTAATGCTAAGACGAATGCTAAAAGGAAAGAAACCCTGGAGACCCCCGGTGAGTCGATTGATCTGGAGCTTTCATTTAAATGAACTTTTATTTATGTGCAGATGGTTATTTTGTGATTCGTCTTGCCAAACAGTCAGTACTTTTGTATTTGTGTGTTTTTAGTGGGGTACTCTTGGCTGCCCCTCCTCAAAGAAGGCCGCCTGTCGTCCCAGGAGTTCAGCGTCCCTGTCTCCTGTACCCTGCAGCCTGGATACCTGGCCATCAAGGAAGCCAGCAACACCAAGGTAAGAGCGAGGAAGGAAAGCCACAATGTGTATAAATATTAAAAGTACTGCTGAATAATAAACACATTCATTTGGGATGAGGGGATTATATTTATATTTAATACATGTGATACATTGTGGGATTGTTGGTGTGAGACTCAAGCTGTCTTGACTTTTTACAGAATGGAGCTGATGTAAAATGGGTCGATGGGGGAAAAACTATTTTCAAAGTGTCAACCAATGTCGTCTCCACAGTGTACACCCAGGTAAGACCCTCGTCTGGGTGTCTGCAGTCTCCCCTGACTTTGTTTTTACTGTGATGGACTGGCTATGTGTCTTACTGTAAGTATGCCCTGTGAAGGATGGCATACAGTATGAACAATAACAAAATGGATTATAATTGATGGAGGGCTGGTTTTCTCTTTGTTAAAAAGAGTCAGAATCAGGAAATGCACTGTAAAGGTATTAGCCTAAAAGAAAATGTTCACCCCAATAAGGTAATTGGCTTCTCTAGCATAATTAAAATGAATGGCTTGTGTGGGACAGTGAATGGACATAAATTGACGATCAAGCTACCCGTAAAAACATTATAAAAATAGTTGAAACTATATGTGCTATTAATGTGGAACATGAAACAACAATGTGGATGTTAACAGTATGCCAGTAGATGATGTTTGAAGTGCTAAACAGCTGGGCTATGTCAGTCTAAGTTTCACTTGCAATACTTTGTGGAAAAAAGTCATTCGTATTAAGTTAACAAACACTGGCTGCTCTATTCGCACCCTAAAAGGACACTTTAAAAAGATATTGATAAATATTAAATATTCATATATTTATGGTATAGATATAGTATAAATCTCTGAGCTACTGCAACATAGCTGAACTGTTGTTGTTTTTTAGGTTTATTATGTAGTACATTGGCCTCCATAATACTATCGTCAGCCTATTCCAATGTTCCACAACAAACCTGGTGTTTATTTCATGTACTTTTTGAAATACTTAAACTGTTGTTGACAACGCTGAGACGATGACATTTTGACAAACGTGGTGATTTGGTGGAGTTCACATTTGAGGAATAATTGTTTGCTGAAATGGAGCCAGTCCAGTAAGTGTTATTGCAGATGCTCCTGATATTCATGGCCTCTCTTCTCTCTGCCAGGACCCCCACCTGAACCGATTCTTCCAGCAGTGCCAGAAAAGAGAGCTGGACCTCTCACTACCTCCTACCTCCAACTTCCTCAACTGCCTGAAGGTCAGAAAAAAGACACTACATCCCCCTAGCCCAAACTAAAGCCTTGCTACTTGTCTAATACATGCAACATTACTGTGTGCCAAACCTCATTTTGTTTTTTGCCTGTTTGTGGTTTACGTTTTTTTTATTTATTTCCACCCTTCTCTATCTTCTCCCCCTCTTTTCCACCTTTTCCAGGGTCTTCTCAGTATGGAGAGGATCCCAGTGATCATCCGATATCTGCCTGTGCTATTCAACCAGCTTTTCAAGGTTTTGACACAGAATGACAACGATGATGTCACTACTGCCACCACCAGGTAGGCAGCGGTACTACGGTCTACAACAGCTGGGCTCATAAGGGTGGGGGCTCAGAGGATGTAGTAAAGCAAACAGTGAGGGTAGTGTTCTGTTTAAACATCATATCCATTACATTTTTTTGATGAATCCAGCATTTTGAATTGAAATATTCTGCTTTTCAAGAGAAAATATGTGTTTTTCAATAAAGGATGTAATAATGAAAGCTCTTTGTTATCCTGTGTCTGCAGAGTGCTGGTTCACATTGTTGCAAAGTGCCATGAAGAAAACCTGGATCACTACCTGCACTCGTATATCAAGGTATAATAAAACACTCTGTATACCAACATAAGATGTTTTGATTAGTGAGCGAGTAGCAGCCCTTGGATTGAGCCTTTGTTTGTATGCGTGTTGTCAGGGTCGACCATATAATAATTATGAAGGCTGTTGTTTTCCATTAAGGAGTGGAATCTCTGCACATACTATTTGATTTCTGAGGCTGTATGTGTTTGTATATGTGTATGTTTGTGTATATGTGTGTGTGTATGTTTGTGTGTGTTTGAGTTAGCAGGAGTGTGGCTAAGGCCGCGTGCCCAGAAAACTGTGCAAACACAAACAGAGAAGTAGCGAGAGAAAGAAGATGAGGGAGAGGAAGAAGAAATAGTGATTGAGTAGGAGGCAAACAAAGACGTCCAGCCCCCTCAATCAGAGTCACAAGGCATGTTTGTTTAAGGGGGAAATCAGTAAGAGAATTAGAGAAAAGAGCAGGAGAAACCACAAGACCTGCTTCATGTTGGAGACAGTGAAGGGAAACCGCAGCGCCTGAAGAGGCAGCGGCAGAGACGAGTGGTGGGAGGGGAAGAGCAGCACAGCTAATGGAACCAGGGTTGCCATAGTAACAGATTGGCATGATGTGCAGTAGCAGTGCGTGTGTGTGTGTGTGTGTTCAATGAGAAGGGAGGAAAGGGAGGGGTTCAACTTACTGTAGCATGAATTGGGTAGTATTCACATTTTTTTTTTTATGTAATCAAACCTTCAATTTGTTGCATTGTTTTATTTTTCTCAGCCAAATGGAACCTATTTTATTTGCCTTATTTCAGTGGTTTTCTCAAAATGCATCTACCTTATTTGTGACTATATGTATTTGAACATTTAATAACTGAAACATTAAACACAAGTAATGATTAACTGGTAAATAGAAAATCAATTGTCAAAATCCATTATTTGTTTATAATTTCTTGGAGAAGAAATACATATAATTCTCAACTATAGTTTTAGTTTGCATAGGACACTTTTCACTTTTTTACCTATTGATTTGTTTAACAATTTGATCGATTAATTAAAACAATAATGAGCTGATTGGAGCAGCCTGTGTACCTAGGGCCAGTCTTCAGCTGTGACTAATGGCCTTTAATGTCTTGACAAACCGTCCACAACTGGAATATATCCCATTCTGAAGTGTAAGACAAAGAAAAGCAACTCATAATCTCAATGGAGAACTAGAAAATGTATTTTTTGCTATAAAAATATGAACAAATTAAGTTTCTTTCAATCAATCTCATCTGTTATTTTTCTACTTTAGCTTCTCCGAAATGGAAAAATCAATGCTCCAAAATCATTAAAGAACTATAAGAATGCACATGTAACTGACTCGTTTCTCTTTCTCCCTGTGTGTAGTATGTGTTTAAGTCAGAGGCCCACGGCTTCAGGACGGTTCACGAGGAGCTGGCTAAGGGGATGACCTTTGACCTGAAGAGCAATGAGCAGACAGCAGTCAGGAACGTCCTGAAGGTTTGTTTCTCTCCTCATACTTGCTTCAGTTTAGTTATTATGAAATGGAAAACTTCCATTTTAATTATTACTCTAAGGTCCTCAAGAATAGTCAATCAGGGAAAATAAATCAGTTGTCAGCTGGAGCAGATTATACAAAATTGGAGCAAGATTGACCTTAATTGAACCCCTGCTGGTTTCAGTTCTCGTGGTTCTTCTTTGAGCTGATTGTCAAGTCCATGGCCCAAAATCTGGACGATTCTGACAAGGTCAAGGTAAGGTGGCATATTACTGCTCCTGAAAGCCTACAGCAAAGTTCCTTTGAATTTAAATAATCTGACATGGGACACAATGCATGATTGCTTTACGCTGACTCTGTGTCACTACAGCTTCCGAGGCCCCAGCGTTTCCCCTCATCCTACCTGAGCCGCGTGGAGACCCTGGTGGAGACGGTGTCTGAACACATCTTCTGGAAAAACAAAGACCTAGCAGAAGAGACACGCAGCGCAAACTTGGCCGTGGCAGCTTTTGTCAAGGTGGGAGCAAAATGCGTTGTTTAATCATGGATTTAATGATAATGTTAAAGAGAAAAGAAACATAATAGTGTGAGTGCATGTAAACATACTGTGTTTTCTCTGGGAGCGATCATTGCAAACCCTTTAATCATTCACTTAAAAGCAACTTATTCCTCCATTAGTGTTTAATGACCCATATCTTTCTGTCTGCTTCTTTACAGCGTTGCTTTACTCTCATGGACCGAGGCTTCACATTCAAACTCATAAGCAACTATATAAACATGATCACTGCCACTGACAGCAAGGTAAAATCAACATTCAAGAAAACAATATAAATGTGCAACTAGATGCATATTCAACTCAATAATACTTTTTTTCTTTGTGTCTGGCAGGTGTTGTGTGAGCGGAAATTTGAATTCTTGAGAGACGTGTGTAACCACGAACACTACATCCCTCTGAGTCTGCCGCTACCCTCCGCTCGCATCGCAGGTAAGAGCCCGAGTCATACCCCGTAACTCATTGACACCGTGTTAATGTGGTAACTCATACATCAATAGCTCTCACACTCATTTGTCTATTAACACTCTGTCTTTCTCTCTCTCTTTCTCATCCTGTCATTTTCTCTGACTTTTTATCCATGTCAGACCATTCATCCCCAGAGCCACAAAGTACTCATGGTAAATATGTTCACTCATTCTTTTCTGTGTGCTCACGCCTCAGTGTGCGTGCTACAGTGGTGTGATGATAAGGAAATCCATGGGCAATTGGCTTATCACATTATTTGCTTACTGTCACCAGATCTTTATTTAGAAAAGGATTAATTATCTCCCTGACGGAAAGCGAATATTGGATGAATGAAGTGAATCTTTTATCCCTTCTCAGTGTCAGTGCCCGAGTACAACCTGACCGGAGAGTTCTGCAGGAAGCACTTCCTGACTGGCCTGTTGCTACGGGAACTGGGGCTGGCCCTCCAGGACGAGCAAGACCTGAGACACCTTGCGTTAGCCACCTTGAAGACTCTCATGGCTAAACACTCTCTGGATGCACGCTATGCCACCAAGGTAGCCAGAACACATGTTTACACGGCAGAAAACTAAAAGGCATGAATAATGAGTCATGGGCTAACAGTAGACATTCTTCCAATGTGACTCATACGTAACACACACACACACACACACACACACACACACACACACACACACACACACACACACACACACACACACACACACACACACACACACACACACACACACACACACACACACACACACACACACACACACACACACACACACACACACACACACACACACACACACACACACACTGACATGTGATTGTTCGTAGCAGCTGCAAGCGGCAGAGACGATTTCTTGATGAATGCTGGGAAGTGTCCAGATCAGATCGAGGCAGTAATTTGTCCTCAGTTAAACAGAACCAAATACTGCCAACCACAACACAGCAGCACGGCTCTAGTCAAGACCAAATGTCTGCCAAAGAAATACAAATCATGTTGGCAGAACATTTTAAATATCATGTGACTGCACTGACGTTTCCTATGGATAACCCACATACTGTAAAGATATACATGTTTTATCTCTTGCCAGGGTAGGTTGGCTGTGGAAACGTATTTAGTGTATCATTACAAGCTTTTTCATTCAAACTGCATGTTGTTCTTTGTTGTATTACAAGTTTTTTTACAGGATATAAAATGTGCACAAACCCTTTAAATGCTATACCCTTTTCTTTGACTTCCCTTCCAGGAAAAGCAGGCAAGAATTGCATCTCTGTACCTGCCTCTGTATGGCCTGATCCTGGACAACATGCCTCGATTCTTCCTCAGGGACGTCTTCCCCATCTACTTCACTTCAAGTGACCAAGTAAGAGTCAAGATGATATGATTGATTGACTCTCTGCATACTGGATTTATTAACTGTGACCAGCATCATACATATTTCTGCAGCGTTTGTTCTTATTTAGTTAGTTTCAGTTCTCCTTTTGTTAGTTATCAGAGCATGTAAACTCCAACCGTTTACTTTAGGACAAGCGTAGTGGGTCTTAACCCTGTCATTTATACAACAACAAAAGTTCTGCTCATTCCTACATTTGACCAAGTTCATGTTGATTTCCACAACACTTAAACACAACTGTGTGCTCACGAATAATGTGGATCAATCCATATACATGTTGAATCTTGCTTTCATTTGGAAATAGAAAAAAATAATAATAATTTATTATCATTTTTTATGTTGATTACCTTCATGGATAATGTCATAAAGTATTAATAACATGGTCTTATAACTAATAAAATATGAAGATTCTGGTAAAACATTAAAAAAAAATCGAGCAACAAATATGTTTCTCTAAATGAGTCCTGACTCTCCTGTCCGCCCCCCCACCAGGGCTCTCGAGACGACCTCAGTGTAGGAGGGGTAGTGGCGGGAGGGGTGATTCCCGTCATTCGCCATGGCAACTCTGTGGATGCATCCTTTTCTAAAGAAGTACTAAACTCCATCACAGGTATGACATGCTTGTGTGTAGCTGTATATGTATTTCTAGTGTGGTTATGAAAAGGTGTGAGTAGGACATTGTTACTGAATCCCCCCCCCCCACCCAACCAGCCTTCTCCTCCTTGGTAGTTGCCACGGGTAACCAGACCGACTCTCGGGGTTCTCTGATCAGCGTGGACTCCAACCCTAGCAACAGCGACAGGAACAGTGAGAAAATGGACGGATGTGAGAAGGTGAGCCATCAGCTCCTGTGGTATTACTCACACGTCTCGCATGGTCTGACGGTGGTGCTGCTGGCAGATGTGTTAAAACAATTTAAATTGTGTAGATACATTGTGTGTGTTTTAATATACTGTGTGTCTTCCTCTCTTTGGGTCGTATCTAATAAATTCTTCAAAAATATCTATATTTATTTATACATATGTATTTATAAAAGAGCTGTATGTCATTGGTTCCCATTTTCAACCACTGATGTTAGACAAGCTGCTCTAATACCAGCTAAAGAAACATCGAACCTGGGGCGTCCTGGTAGTTTAGGATTAAACATACTTTATACTTTACTTTATAATTGAGATAGACAAATAGCACTTGAAAGAATAAATGCTGCAGCCTTTGATTACAAAAATAGACCCCCCTTACCCTTAAATAATTTTGTCTAGACTCCAAAAAATACAGTATCCTTAATTGAAATCTATGTATTTCTTTTAATTAGTAACTTCTGGTAATAAGTTACTAATTAAATAGTTAATTTGTAGGTATATCGTACCTAATGATGTTTCCAAACCTTTTCCTAATCATTTTCAGTAGATACCATTAGATACAGATTCTATACTAGCAGTTTATCTCTGACTGTATTTCTGTCTGATGTTTCTGTCTTCTCAGTTTGCACGGCCGCAGTCCCTCATAGGCTACGGTTCTCGTTGTGACAAGCTGGACCAGGCAGAGACCCGCAGTCTGCTCATGTGCTTTTTGCACATCATGAAAACCATATCTGAGGGTAAGAAATGTTTAAACCAAGGTTTCACACAGTAAAGTACAGTCCAGAGCTCTTTTGAATTGTGTACCTTAATACTAATACAGAGCCCAGAAGATTTAATGAATAGTTAAATATTTTGTATCTTTTATTAAATTATAAAAATACAGAAAACCTCAGATATCTATATATTTTGCAGATTAAAACACTAAATATTGTTACGTTTTGTAACATGCCTGCCATTTCAGCATTTAAATACTGATTCTATACATTTTAATGGACACTTGACAGGCCCTATGAAAATCTGCCATAGTATGTAACAAGATGTCTTTGATTCCTGTCTCCAGATGTGCTGGTGTCCTACTGGCACAGGGCCATTCACCAGGAGATCTCTGACTTCTTTAACATCCTGGAGTAAGTCCTCTTCTTTTTCATTGCACAGTATTACCACAGGTCCTTTAAGGCTGACTAGAAATATTATGCACAAAGAAGAAGAAAAAAGGCAAAATGAGAAGACTGTAGCTAGAAGGGAACAGATGAAAGTAATGACACAGCGAGAGAGAGAGAGAGAGAGAGAGAGAGAGAGAGAGAGAGAGAGAGAGATGAAAAACAGACTGTTATTCCAATGAGTTCCTTCTCCACAGTGGAGTTAATTAACTGCCTGTTTCCTGTTTATGTCAGCAGACTGTTCTGTTGCCACTCAGTTTGATCACATTTATTCCATGTTCTTAACTTACAAAACAAAAAAACAAGTAAAGCTTCACCCAAGATATTGTTGCTTTGTCCCTTCCTTCAGGCTGTGTCTTCAGCACTTCAGGTTCCTGGGAAAACGTCACATCGCCAGGTGAGTCTGTGCCCCCTAACGCTTTCTCAGAAAAAGAGGTGGACCAGGTCATATATTCACTTGCAATTATTATAATGCTGCATTTATGGAAAGCGCTTATTAACTCAACATACGTGCCACAGCTAAAGGTTGTAACACCCCCATCCGTATCATTCATATAATCATGCAAACACATGAACGCACAAATGTGAAAATGCAACCACACACAAATAAATGTATTCAAAACAATCAGGCAGAAATACTAATATGTGTTCTGTATGCGTGTGCACACTCAGGGATGAGCTTCAAGAGGGGAAGAGGTAAAGGGGGGAAGAAAAGGAAGAGAGGGGGAGGGGGGACTCCTGGATCCTGCTGTTAGGGAAAAAAGGACTGCTGGATATTCTACTGTAGTAGTTGGCAAGCACAGGATGGGGGTTGTTGTGTGTGTGTGTGTGTGTGTGTGTGTGTGTGTGTGTGTGTGTGTGTGTGCGTGTGTGTGCGTGTGTGTGTGTGTGTGTGTGTGTGTGTGTGTGTGTGTGTGTGTGTGTGTGTGTGTGTGTGTGTGTGTGTGTGTGTGTGTGTGTGTGTGTGTGTGTGTTCTTACTGGAGCTGAGCCATTGGCACTGCTAGACTCCTCCATCTTCTGGTTCCTCCCAGCTAATTAAATTAGCTCTATTTTTCCTTTCAGCAATAGGATGCTGAGATGTAGGCCATCAAAAGGCTAGAAGAACACACTGCTTTTCTATGCGTGCAGGCATTAAAAGAATAAAGATAGCTGGAAGCCTAGGTAGCGCTCTCAGACGCACATGAGCCTGTCTGGGGCCGCTAGCTACTTAACATTCGTCTGTTATACCAAGCCAGGGGGGATTCACAGTCTTACGCCTGTGTCTGTCTCAGTGTCTCTCTCTGTTAGCTCTTTGATGCCTGGCTGAGTCAGTGTTGGCACCCATTGAAGTTCAGGAGAGATAAATTACACTAGCAATGTGTAGCCAGCCAGCAAGCTCAGAGGACAATCAGTCAGCCAGCCTATCACACAACAATCAGTCATTTAAGCCCCTGCTGAAAACTTTGTTTCAAAATTCTCTTTGAATTTAAATGATGATTAAAGCAGGACCTAAAGTTAACGCAAGAAAAAATAAACTGCTTTAGGTATTATCAAATTAGATTGGCAGTAGCGAGCACACAACTGTCATCAGTTTGATTCAAATATTAAGGATATACATGTCATGACCCTTGTAAAGAAACATATAGTCAAATAGTTCAACATTTTCAATGAAGTTGTGTGATCTTGTAGGTTGGGTTTAAGTAGTCTGTGGGTTTGATTCAAGACAATATTCTGACTGGTCCTGTTTTGTCTGAGTTGGTGCAGGGAGCCTCACTTCCTTAACTTAAGCCATATTTTACAGTATACTTTTACTACGATACAGGCACACGTTTGTTGATGCAATAAACACTACACGACACAAGCTAATAACTATGAATTGTAATGTACTCTACATGTTCAACCTGTGCTTTAGTCTCTGCCACACTGCCTGCCTCATGCCCTCGCCCTCTGCTTGCTGCAGCTGTTAATGGATGTCAGTGTGACTGATGTTCTGTTGCATGAAGTCACCCTTTCTGCATTATGCATTGTAGTTTATGTTGGTGCTGTATGTTTTGTTTGCTCTTAATATCCTGTTACACATTTGTCTCATTGATGTTGCACGTCGTCCTCTGTCTCATGACCGCCGGCCTCCACCTGCTGCTTAACGAGCTCTAAAGCAGTTGTTTTCGATTGGCTTACACATCAGTTGTGTCCTGCTTCTCTTGGCTGGCCAAAGCCACATGTGCTTTGTGTATACTGGCCATGGTTTTTCAATAGCTGTTCATTCAAAAATCATGAGAATATATGTCAAACATCTGTTTGTTACTAAGCTGGATCACTGCAGCTTAACCGTATTGGTTTCACCACATCCTATTCTCCTCGCTGTCCACTGTTAATGCTGACTTCAAGCTTTTTCTGTCCACTAACACTCTACCTAGAGTTCATTTAATTATTATTACACAATAGTCTACTCATGGCAAACTAAAGCTATTGACTCTGCTACGCCACTAACCTTTCCATTTGGCTGACCTCCCTCCTGATCTTTCTCTCTGACTTTAGCTGCTCTCATTAAGCCAAGGTCAAATTGAAGATCTGCTTTTAGCATTACATTTAGCATTACAGGAATACAATGTGACCAGGCTGCAAAAAAAAAAAGACAAGTTTATTGCACTTGGTTTATTTTGGTCAAATGTTATTAATTGCAGGCAAATTCAACTATTAACATGCCACACATAGTTCAAATATCACACTAATGATGGACTCTAAACAATGACGGTCTCAACAAATCTCACTAATGTTAGCTTTGACTAAACTAACTAATGTTAGCTTTGATGTGATTGGCTCGTGAACAGGAAGCTAGCAGCGGCAGTAAAGCTGGCCCAGTCCACCCACACCAATGGCACCCTGAAGGGCTCTAACCACCCCTCCCAGTCCTCTCATCCCTCAAGTCTCTTCCCACAATGGTAATCACCCTCCTCCAGGAAAACACCTCAGCCACGATGACAGATTCAAACTATTTACAGAGTCTTCTACTTAAATTGTTATTCATGCTAATGATGTCTGGTAATTGGCTCAAAATGTAAATATTGAATTGAACAGAAACTCAGGTGCAGGTACAACAACACTTGGATTTACATAGATACATTATTCTTCTGTGTATATTCATCATTGATGTCACCACTGTGTGTTATAGACTGTAACTGTGTTGTCAGCATGCCCCTCCTCATACCTGCAGTGTTTTGTGTGGTATGCCTGTCTCTGTTTCTGTAATCCCATGTGTGAATAGTCTCCCAATAACAGCATGTCCTTGGGACATGAATGCAATTGATATTAAACGGTTTAAAAACACAACAAGGATTAAATTAAATGTGTGATGGAACTGTAATTGACACCATCCGCTGATCCCTGCTGTTGCCTCCAGGATGGCGTCAGGAGGGGAAGGTCACCGGCATGCCCGCTCCCAAACCATGCCCATCATCAGGGGCAAGAATGCTCTCAACAACCCTAAGCTGCTGCATATGATGGAGACAGGTAATAAACAAACACACACACACACACACACACACACACACACACACACACACACACACACACACACACACACATACACACACACACACACACACACACACACACACACACACACACCCACCCACACACACACACACACACACACACACACACACACACACACACACACACAGTATAAAGGTGCTGAGATGGATTTAAGTGATTCTTGTTGATTGTGTTTCCAGATGGGAACATTCAGGATGGGGACACCCTGAGTCCTACAGATATTGAGGCAAACATGTCCACCGAGGTGGCCCTCACTGTGCTGGATGTACTGGAGCTCTTTGTCCATCATCACAAGGTCTGTGCATGAAACTACATTTCACACCAAACACTTAATAAATCAAAAATGTTGAATGTTTATGTTCAATCTGAGCTCTGGGCTTAGTTTTGGAATTTGACAATTACATTCAATGCTACACATCTGTTTAAGTGTGTCAAACATATTCCTTTGGCTCTACTCTATTCTTTCATATTACTGTCCTTGTCAAAAATCAAATAGGAAAGTTATATATTGGCTTTGTTACTACAACATTAAAAAGGACTTTTTAAATTACATATTTAATTGATGAAAAAAAAAATAGTCTATACAAATCGAAAAACGTATTTTGTCCAAATGTGATGTTCATACTGTAGATTTGTAGACTCCAGAATAAATTACAATACTCTAAAGCCAGGAAATGCTACTTTACTGCCACCTAGTGGCTAGACAATATACATTTTTTCGTGAAACCAATCAGTTAGATAAAATAAACTTGCCTGTTGAAACTTTGATGGTAACATGTATTGTTTTTCTTCTCTAATCAACCCATACAGAAGCAGCTGTTGCTGGATGATGGACAAAATGTACTGATGAAGAAGGTGCTGGACACCTACTTGCTCTTCTTTCAGATCAACCAATCAACTGCCACTCTACGGCATATCTTCGCTGGACTCAGGCTCTTTGTACAAAAGGTCCCGCAAGCTTCATTTTATCATACATAAATATCTAAGTGCAAATTCAAATCGTTTTTCTAATCTTCATCCGTCATCTCTTTCTGTACATGCAGTTCCCCAGTGCATTCTTCCAGGGTAAGGCCGACCTGTGTGGCTGTCTGTGCTACGAGATCCTCAAGTGCTGTAACCATCGCTCCAGCTCCACCCAGACGGAGGCCGCTGCCCTGCTGTATTTTTTCATGAGAAAAAACTTTGAGTTCACCAAGGGCAAGTCTATAGTCCGCTCACATCTGCAGGTCAGTGAGACCAATTATCCTATCTGTACTGTGTGTTTTTTTAATCATGGATTTGGCGTAACAGTGTCCTCATCACATACTCGTTCATCCACATCAGGTCATCAAGGCAGTGAGCCAGTTGATAGCAGATGCTGGCATTGGAGGATCCAGATTTCAGCAGTCTCTGGCTATCATCAATAACTTTGCCAACGGAGATGCACCACTCAAGGTATAGCGGATTAAAGCGAAATGTGGCAGATTTGTTATAATTGTTTGTGGTGCTATTTTATTCTCCTTTCTTAGATATAAAAAATGAATGGAGATCATTCTTATTTCTGCAGAACACTCCATTCCCTGCTGAGGTGAAGGACCTGACCAAACGGATCAGGACGGTTCTGATGGCCACAGCCCAAATGAAGGAGCATGAGAAGGATCCGGAGATGCTGGTGGATCTCCAGTACAGTCTGGCTAACTCCTACGCCAGCACCCCCGAGCTTCGATGCACCTGGCTGGAGAGCATGGCTAAAGTTCACGTCCGCAACGGCGATCTCTCAGAGGTTATAAACCTTTCATTGAACTCTTGCTTAAGAAACTTCACAAATAGCTATTTTGGATTGAAGTATGAATTCAATATGATATTAATGAGTCTGACGTTCCTTTAGGCTGCCATGTGCTACATCCACATCTCAGCCCTTATCGCTGAATCCCTGAAGAGAAGAGGTTAGTGCACACATGTTGCTGCTTTTACTTTTTGCAGCATGGTTTGAAAGTGTTTACGTGTATTTTTCTTTCTAATTCTTGCAGTTGTGCATTTATACAGACTGATTTTTTCTGATTAAAAGTTACCATAACTTCTAATCAGAAATTCCGATCACAGCCATCTTCCGTCATTCATCAAACCTCTCTTTCTCTCTGCTAACACGATCATCACAACGATCGACAAATCATTTTAACTTTCAGTCATCAGTCCTTCATTTCTTCATGGGGTTAAATATGTGTGTCTGAAAGTGAGCACTCTGGTGACTCGAGTGTGTCTTTCTGTGAGGAACTTATGGGGGATTAAATGAATTCCAAACTAATCAATCTAGATCTATCTTTGCATCTCAATACTCTTCCCAATCACAACTGTTTTCTACATGTTTTGCTTTGTGGCTGTTCCTCTATCTGTAAATCTGTTTGCTTTTGATAAGTGTGCTTCCTCATTGAGACTACAGCATGTTTTTATCTTCTGCCGCATGTGTTCAACATCTTTTTGCATGCTTTTTATCCACCAAGCCTGTGTGCCAATTGTTATCGAAGCATGCCGGCAGCTTCGCCGATTCCTGCTCCTTGCCCGTAAACATTAAAGGCAAAAGCAAGTGGAGTTTGTAAACCTCGTCCTCCTCCTCCTCCCCTCCTACCAAACAGGCTACTGGAGAGCTGACAAGGCCAGGATGTCCAGTGTGTCCCCTGAAGAAAGCCCTGTCTATAACTGTAGCTCCTTACTAACTACCTCCCGAGATCAAGACAGTGAGTGTGTGCGCCTGGGGCCAGCTGGGTGGTGGGAGTTCAGAACAAAAGGATGGAGAGACAAAAGAGTGTGGGAGGGAGTGGGTGTGCAACAAAATGTTTAAACTCCTTCCAATTTTGTGGAAAGTGTTCATACTCACAGGTGGACATGGTTTGGATCGAAGGGACATCGAGTCCGGTTCCAATTAAAATCGTTACCATTTCAGGTTTTCAACACCGTGCAGTTCAGTTTGGACCGCTGTTCTTGCCTAAATGATGTGATACTGTGCTGGGTTATCACTAATCACTGTCACTGTTTGACCTGCACTGTTCACTCACAGGAGATGACGTTCAGTGCGACTGGAATTTGATAAGAAGCATGCTCACTTTTGATGTTTTTAATTTAGTCTACACAAATGGTATGATTTATGTCAAATGCTTGATTGTAAAACACATCTTGTATTTTATACAAAGATGTTTGTGTTTCAGTATGATAACAGGCTGAACATAACTGTAGGGTAAGTTGGTATCCTTTTACCTGCCTTCATGTCACTTTCATTGTTTGTAACCCCAGCATCGTTCTCCATGGGCTGGGCAGCGTTCATGTGCATCAGCCCCAATGTCAAGGAGGAGGGGGCCATGAAGGAAGACACTGGGACACAAGACACACCATATACAGAGGTCAGTGTTAGCCTTCCATCCTAAAAGTGTTGTGATAAGGGCTCCTGATTTCTCAAAATCCAAGATGCCCTAAATGTCTTGTTTTGTAAGTCGAAAAACCCACGGACACGACGGTTAATGATCATAACCATTACTTGAGAAAAATGCCCTGTTACGACTGAGTTGCAGTGTTTCTCTCTAACATGTATCTTGGTGCGCTGTGTAGGACACTCTGGTGGAGCAGCTGGAGCTGTGTGTGGACTACCTGTGGAAATCAGAGAGATACGAGCTCATCGCTGACATCAACAAACCTGTGATTGCTGTCTTTGAAAAGAGAAGGGATTTTAAGGTAACTGTTAACACTTATACCCTGTGTGTGTTTGTGTGTGAGTATATATCGAGCCTAACCTCACATGTGTGTTGGTGTTTGACCGCAGAGGCTGTCAGAGCTGTACTACGACATCCATCGCTCCTACCTGAAGGTGACTGAGGTGGTGAATTCAGAAAAGCGACTCTTCGGTCGCTACTACCGTGTAGCTTTCTACGGACAGGTGAGCGACAACTCATCGTGGCACACACTTACACAGACACGTCTGCACACACACATCGCTTAAACCAAAGCAAAACAACAGTTACCAAAAAGCTGCAGCCGACGATTTGACAGGGACTTTTTTATAAACAATGTTACTATTATAAACAAGAACACAGGACGAAAGAAGTCTGGTAAAGTTATTAACACATCTGGAACAAAAAATATATATATGTAGAGCGAGATGTCACTAGAGATAAGTGGGAAAATGTTCTTTCAATTTGGATGAACTAATTCTTTAGATTTTGTATAAGCATATAAGATATTATTATCCTTGAATCCCTGGCGTTATTAGAGAAAGAAGCACAGTGCAGTTCAGGCTTGTTTTTTAAGAACCTGCATCCTTGACACAGTTTCCTTGTTAATGAGGGGATAATATTTCCATGCAGGGATTTGAGAGCCATGAAGTGAAGAAAGAATTAATAAAGCCGATAATGAGAATATGAAATCCTCTCACCATTGGAAAAAAGAGGAGAGAGATCAGATCTCATCCGTGAGGCGTGGAGATGGAGCATAACGAGAGAGATTCCTCACTGAGTCAGTGTCCTTAATTTCTCTGTCTGCTCTTTTCTTCCTTTTTTTATTATATTCTATATCAAGATTGCGGTAAGTTTTGTACGTCTTTGATTTTCCATTTTCCTCGATGCTAACCACTTTTACCTCTCTTCTCCTTCTACCACTATTAACATCCGCTGCTCTTACCCATTGAAGGGTTTGTGTCAAGCTTGCTGTGCTATTCTACTTCCCATAATCTCCAATGATGACGTTTTTCCCTCCTAAACATAAAATACTAGCTTTTTTTCAAACAGCCACAGTGGAAAGGAAGATAGCTATTTATTAAACCTCATTCACTTTTGACATTTGCCTCAAATGCTGCTTTGAATATGACCTCTGAACTCTCCCATCCAGAACTAAACACCTTGTCAGGGCCAGGTTTTGCTAACAAGTGTTGCCTGTTTGTACAACAGTGACTCAAGAAACCTCTAGGGGGCAACATTAAGTCACACTGGCATGTGTACAGTTTGATGTGACAGCACAAACCACATTCAAAGATTACATTTGCACACACACACTTACACATATATTTAACAGGCATTCTAAGCTATGTTTGCTGTGTATGTGTTCCTGTAGGGTTTCTTTGAGGAAGAGGAGAGCAAAGAGTTTATCTACAAAGAGCCGAAGCTGACAGGGCTGTCGGAAATCTCGCAGAGACTCCTCAAACTCTACTCGGACAAGTTTGGAGCTGACAATGTCAAGATGATCCAGGACTCCAATAAGGTATGAAGGTTGTTTGTTTAGACATTAACAAAGATGCCAGAAAAATGCGTAATATAATTGCAATAACTTGTGATTGTGTATAATGTTGTTTTACTGTGGGTCTTTTTTGGCAAACTAATAACACTCATATAAGTATATTTACTATTGCTTGCTTCACATTCTTTAAAAACAGGTCAATCCTAAAGACATCGACCCCAAGTTTGCCTACATTCAGGTGACGTACGTGGTGCCCTTCTTTGATGAGAAAGAACAACAGGACAAAAGGACAGACTTTGAGAGACATCACAACATCAACCGCTTTGTGTTTGAGACGCCGTTCACTCTGTCAGGGAAGAAACATGGAGACGTAGAGGAGCAGTGCAAGAGACGCACCATACTGACCAGTAAGTATTTGTTTACCACAAACAAAAACACCATGTAACACACAATGTAGAGTTGCTTTAATCCATGGGTTACTATGTCTCTCTTTAGCGAGTTCCAGTTTCCCCTACCTGAAGAAGCGTATCCAGGTGGTGGAGCAGCAGAGCACAGAAATGAACCCGATTGAGGTGGCCATCGATGAGATGTCACGAAAAGTATCTGAGCTCAACCAGCTGTGCAACATGGAGGAGGTGGACATGATCCGGCTGCAGCTGAAACTGCAGGGCAGCGTCAGCGTCAAGGTGGGGGTTCTTCCACAACACAGATTATCAGGGGGTTTGGGTGCCTTGTCATTTCTCACCTGATGTTTCCCTTTCCAGGTGAATGCAGGGCCCATGGCCTACGCCAGGGCGTTTTTAGAGGAAAAGAATGCCAAGAAATACCCAGACAACCAGGTCAAACTGCTCAAGGAGATCTTCAGGTACGATTAAAAGTTGGGAAATGTGGTCCTAATATAACAAAGTAGGTATATATTGTGCATTGTAAAACTGGCCAATACAACAGCATATTTTTTAAACATAGAACAGCTTTGTTGCTTGGTATACGACATCATGCCAAGCAAACATGGACATAATAAGGACAAAATGATGTCGGATCAAAAATATGAGAAATAAAAAGAAAATAAATAGTGCACAAATATAAAAAATACATTGATCTTGTTCTTATAGGGCAGTGATTGGATTTGAGGTGTTAAACCTTAGGGTGTAAAAATCAATATTATACCACTCTTATATATCCCAAACCCATGATGCTCAATCAAACATCTTTTTATAATTTGTATCTAAAACCGTTCCAATAGCCAATGAAAACAAATGAACCAGATTTTTACGATACAGATTCTCACCCAGAGTATTAAAGATCAATGTGAAGGGTATTATTTGCAACACTGATAATGAAAGAACACTTTCTCAAATACATGTGAAAACAATGTACAGGGAAGTTATAGAATTCCTTCATAAAGTGTAGTTCTTATTTGATTTTTGTTGTTTTGCTCATGAGGATTTATATATGTTCCACAAAATGTTGACTCTTACATTGTAAAAAACAACCATCACACAAAGCTTCTTTCAAAATGTAATCTCAAGAAAAAAATGTATGTGATGTAGGTTACAACCTACATCATTAAAGGTCAGTTCAATGACTTGATTAATAATCAGAACAACTCGTTTGCCCCCTGCAGGCAGTTTGCAGAAGCCTGCGGTCAGGCACTGAATGTGAATGAGCGCCTGATCAAGGAGGACCAGCTGGAGTACCAGGAGGAGATGAGAGCTCACTACCGGGACATGCTGACTGAGCTGTCTGGCATCATGAATGAACAGGTCTCACTCTGCAACCAATGAGTGTCCTGACATATACAACCACCACATTGTTGTTGTTTTTTACTTATCCATCTGCAGGACATAATGAGCATCCTCTCTTCCTGTGCATTCCATGTGTATCAGCTTCCGTTTTTACTTCATAGTTGCCTGTACTTCCTTTCCAACTTTTTCTCTCATTTCAGCTACACAAAAGTGTTCATGCTGCCAGTACCTCCTCTCTCTCTAACAGCTCTCTGTCCACTCTTTCTAAGACTGGTATGCCATTTCATCAACCTCCTTCATAAAATACATCGTCACCTTGCTACTTGCTTATCCCACTTTATCTTTCTTCCTTATCTCGGCCAAACTGCAAGCCTGATGCCCTACTTTCACATTTTCCTGTTCCAATGCAAGCTTTTTACTCTTCTTCTGCAGATTCCTCACACAAGACAACCAGGAACGGAACGGCACAGCGCCTACTGAATGGCCAATAGACTCTCAAAAAATCCATTGTGCCCGGGAGGACTTATTATTCCCATAAATGACTTTGGAGTGCCAGTTTGAGCTTCATAAGTGGCTTATTTTCTTTTTTCTGACTGTAGTTGTTTCCTGCTGTAACAAGCGGCAGGCTAGTGGAACTGTGACTGATGGTGAGTTCAGAGAAAATAAGGAAAGAAGTGTGTAGACTGTGGTCGTGATAGTAGTCCTGTGGTTGAACGTTGACTATCGTCGGTAGAGGCCAGGCTGCTGGACTGTTAGCTACTGTTTGTTTTGAAGACTCGATCCCCCGCCCTGCCAACTGATTCATCAGCTTACATACTGACAAACACACTCACAAACAAGTACACAAAGTGCATATGTTCACACACACAACATGCGCCTTCTCTCCACAACCCCGTCCCTTTAGAGAACAGTGACCTTACTGAGCTTGAGGTGCGTTCAGCTTTATGTAACATATACTTCTCCGGTGCATTTTGATGACAGTTTTTGGATTTTTTTCAAGATCTTAAGAGATCTTGTAAGATTAGTGATGTGAACAAAAGAACATTTGCTTACAAGTTTTCTAACTAACGAAGCATCTGAAGAGTTGAACGCACCTCCAGTTCCTGTATGAATGTAGAGCAGCTCCACATTGCTACTTTGTATCCTTGCTAATGTTCTGGATATATCACCTTCCCGATTTTCAAACGGAAACAAAAAAAAAGATGTTTTGTAACATTTTTATGATTCCAATTGCATTGTTACTGTTATTATTTCCTGTACTGTTTTGAATTGTAAATAAGAAATATTAATATTTAAAACGTTTGCATTTTTTCTTTTTATAAAATATACAATATATGAATATTTGTTTAGCTGAAAAAAAGAAACGAAACTAAAGTTTTATGTATAACATTTAAATAAAATTTTGTTAATGTCAAAAATGTATGATTGATGATTCCTAACCTCAGGGTTGCTACCGGTTGCTACTCATTTTAATTTTGTCGCTTTGGGTTAGGTGTTGTTTTTTGGCACTAGCCACATTTCTTACACTTTCTTAAACCGTTTTTTTATTAGTCTATACTAGAATGACCCTTGGTGTGTTCTGCACTGTCACAACTTTGTCTGCAATATAAGTGTTCATGGTCTGTTAATCTGACTGCATGTTACCATCTGTGGTTCCAGACTAAAGACACTTACATTACAATACTTACAGTACATGAGGTTGAGGTTTCACTGAAAGTGAAATGACTGACACAGAGCAGTTTTCCATTGGATCTGGTGACACTTTTTTCCAATAGTTGGGTATAATTACTGACCATGCAGCGCGAAGGCAGCAGAGTGGTTGTTTATTTATTGATGCTAAGCCTGAGGTTAGGGCACTGCATAAAAAGAGGTTAAGTGGCCCTGAACATATGTGGTAAGAGACTGCATGTGGCCCTCTGTGTCTCACTTTTTGGTTTTTATCTCTGCTTGACAAGACAGCTGACACATTCATATGTGTGTCTCTTCACTCTCCCTCTGTGGCAGATTGAGTTTCACTGACCTCCTAACTCTTCTTCTCAAACTCCAGCTGATCAGTATTTCGCTCCTCCTCTGTCTCGTCTCTCTACCTCCTCCCTCCCTCCCTCTCTGTAGCCTATTTTGTGAACCAGAAAGGGGGCTGATTGGGTTTCTCTCCTGTACAGACAGGCTTGTGTACGCCTGTCTCCCGCATGTGGCCTTCACTGTGGCGGGGTCAGACTCAGGTTGCTTTGAACCAGAACAATTCAGACCAGGTCACACACTACAACATGGTTCAAACCTGCTCCCTGGTAGCCAACAGCTCTTCTGACAATATTTCATAATTTGTTTTACTTGATTTAAAAGTATTTGTGTGTCACTGGTGTGCTCAGAGACTGTCTGGGCTCATGGGAACCTGACCATACTTCCCTGTGTGTGGAGACCCCACTGAGCGTCATTATCTGTAATTTTCTCTGTGTGTGCAGCCTGCCTGTATTTTATATCTGTTGCATGATTCCTTCTCTTATTTTTAATCGAAGCCACCTTCTGTCTTCATGTATTTTCTTTCCAAGACATCTTTGGGTTGACCTCTTGACCTTAACATTTATCAAATACATGTGTTAGGCTTAAATTAAAGGCCTACCTATCCATAAATGTTTTTTTAACATTATGGGCTCCCGTAATGTTAAAATGTGAATTTTAAAAGACAGAAATGCAATCTACATTTGATCAGATTACAATTATTCAATGTGCCCTATAGCTTTTTGGTCTTGTTGGATGATCTTCTAAAAAAACAATCAGATCTGAAGGAATGCTGATACTTTCTCAGTTTCTTTCCAAGATTTATCTTTGCTGACAGGTGTAATCAATATTTTAGAGGAAGGATATTGTAATCTCAACAGAGACATGGGCATTACAAGAGGAAGAGTGAGGTGCCCAGACAAATCTGATCTACCAAATCTTCATTTGAGCAATAACAAAGAGTGTTGTATATTTTGTAGGGTCAGATGTTTTCATAAACGCGAATTATTTCACAGAACCTGCAGGTTTAGTAGCTAGGTCTCCCGCACTAAAGCTCCAGCGCAGTGCACATTTCATTTCCGACCCCTGCTTAGTTTTCCTGAAACAGGACGCCGGGGCTGATGAATAAAACATCCTCTGTGTGCTGCTGGCTGATCACCGGAGCCATTTCAGCTGTATAAGTGGTGAAAGGCGACATAATCTCCCCAGAACAAGATCTGGACTGAGATTGAGGAGCACACAGTAGAGAAAGACAGAGGGAGGACCACAACAACTTCTGGGAGCAAAAATGTTAAAACCCCAGCAGCACCGAGAGCTTCTCCTGCACGACTGCCCTCCGGTGTTTGGGAAGCCGTGGTACTGGCAGCGCAGCAGCAGCGCCATGGAGAGCACGCGCAGCCTGGCGCAGGTCATCATGGAGATGCGCGAGGACATCCAGAAGCTGGAGGCCGAGAACCGCGAGCTGCGGGGAGACTCCGGTCTGCGGGCATATGGGGCCAAGCAGGGGGAAGCCAGGCTGGGGTTTTCAGCAGCAGGGCAGCGGGTGGGGAAGGTGGAGAACCCGTATGTGAACCTGAGGCGCAATGCGTCTGCGCCAGTTCTGGAGGGACAATACAAAGGTAAGTAAAAGCCTTTTACAGGTGGTTTAAACGTTTCAGAACAGCAACACACCGTTTTGCAATTTACATTAACTGATTAATAAAGAAAGTGGGTGGGGGCTGTTATGAAGGGACACTCCAATGATTCAGCATTCAACACTTTAAAAAAAAAAAATCTGAGGAGCAAGAGCAGATTTGTCCAGCAAAAACACTAAATCCTATTCTCATTTTTGCAATTCAATAGCATCTTCATTGAAAAATGTTTAAAGAAATTAACTTTCAGTGCACAGCAACATTCTTTTTTTTTTGACAAAAAAGTATCATTTTTAAATGTGAGTAGAAATATATGTCATTAAAGAGGCAAGGGAAAATATTAAACGGGACATTTAAACTGGACATCACAACTTCCCATATCTATCCCTGCACTGTTAACTTGATAAATCAACACACAATGTTCATGTTATTTCACAGAGAACACCGTCATGACTGTCCGAAGGTACTCCATCAGCTCCAACCTGTCTGGTGTGACCATGACGGAGGGAAGGACTGACAGGGCACAGCCCAGTGACTCTGGATGGGAAAGACTACAAGGAGAAATCCAGCATGGTAATGGCATCTTTGGTAACTCGGCGATGGAAGAAGTGGGAAAAGCTACCAACAGACACTCCCTGCAGGAATATGTACAGAAAAACAGGTAAGTAAAGCTATGTCCTGCACTTTTCATTTCAGGAATGTAGATTTTAAGCAAAATGCTTGAATGAAATGTGTTTTAAATTGGAGGTTTCTCAAGGTTCCCCCCATTAATGGTTAGTTCAAATAAAATTTACTTTAATCTATTTGTCTAACTATACAACGTATGCTAAGTTTCAGCTCCGTAGCCACATAACTATTGTGATTTTTCTTTTACCTTTCAGGGCCAAGGTAAAAACTGTCACATTTCTTCTCCCTGTGGATGACATTTACACAAACAGGCCAGTTCTAACCAAACAACAGGAGGAGCCTAAATTCACCGAGCTGGCTCCCATAACTGAGACAGATTCCTGAGGGAAGCAGAGCTTTTTAAGACTTTGGATATGGAACAATGTGCACATGAACTGAGGTTAGCTTCTTCCTTTAGGTCAGTGTGGTTTGGGCTCTTAATGATTGAGCCAGCAGACCGATTTTATCACACCTGACCACACAAACAGAAGACTCTGGTTACAGGTGTTGGTTTCATCTGGCCATTGCAATCCGGGCCGGGTTAACAGTGATGAGACACAGGGCCTCTCATCGGCGAGGATCATATGTCTGTACTGCTCTCCTGACCTGGGTGACCTTTCAGAGTGACACACCTGCAGGCTGCAGGTGACGGCTCATTTACGGACAGTTGTGGTCAGTGACTAAGGCTTTGTGAGCACCATCAGACTCATTAGTTATTCACCTTTGTTTATGTTTACAATGTAAACTGAGATGGGTTGTCAAGGAAGTGGGTTGTGTACGTGTGTGTATAAACATGTGACCTCTTTCTTAGCCGTGATCCTCAAAACTGAATTTTGTTTTGGTACATGTAACATAGTATCTACTTTCATGTATGGAAAGCTCTTTGTAAATATATTGTATAGTTTGGCATGAACATTTAGGCTAAGGCACCATCATAATACTATAAATGTTAACATGTGATATACGCAGTTCTATTGATTATTTTTGGCACATTTATAATTCATTTATAGTTACCATTACAATATAAAATAAAACTGTAATCTGAAGTATTTTTAACTGGATGTACAACTACTTTTTGTGTCGTGCTCACAAGAAGTAAAGCAGTTTAAAGTACCTTTTTACCTCTCCTTTGATAAACTGTAGAGTTCATATTTAAGCCACATAACTTAATAATGTTCACCTTCTGTGCTCGTAAAAAAATATTTGATAGTTTATCACAATATTTGGTATTAATAATAACATAGATCCACATGCAAAGCAAATGGCCTACATTAAGGTAATGTATTTGCTACAGCAAAAATGGTCAATCTTTACTTAAGAGAAACATTGACAATGCAGAGAATCAAATAATCTGATGTAATTCAAAGTGAGAATGATACCATCTACACAAAAGCTATTTTTCTATGACTGCTGCTCAAGAGCATTCGCATGAGTCAAATACGCTGCACCTTGGTTGATGAGTCTTCTATATTCAATCAGCCATTCCTCATTTTTATAACCATCTCTATTTGCTTTGATTGGTTTCCATGGCACCCGTAACCAGCTTTTGTTTCACTGCCACTTAGACAGCGTCCAACATGTTTTAAAAATTATAATAAATGAAAAAAACATTTAAAAAAAAGAAACACTGGAAAGTGATGCAATAATTATTGGATTTAAGGTTATGTCTTATTTTAAATGTTTTAAGTGGCCTACACTATCATTGCAGTGCTATTATTTTGTCTTTCAATGAATAAAATAGGTTTGCTAGAAGGTATAAAGCTAAATGTAGTCTTGAAGAAAGTCATTAATCATAAAGGTTTTTGGTAAAAATCAGCGGAACATGTGTTTTAAAATCCTTATGATTTTATTATGGTCTGATGTGTACTGAAGTAATGATGGTGGTCCATGTTACCAGCATCAAAGGTAAAAAAAAGGACAATTATGTCAAAGCAAAAGAGCCCAACAGGAGCACAGCAGGGTACAGGTTCAAGGAAACAAGGGATAACTGGAATATCTTGAATAAAAAGCAATGTGCTAATGCTGTTTGCCAAAACAAAGCCAAAAACAACACAAAACAGTACTGTAGACATATGCAAACGTCAATACTTCATAACTCAGAGAAATACTATTTCCACTCAAAAATATGTACCCATGATTTTCCAAAAATATTTAAATCTTCTTGCATAATGTATAAATAATGACAAACTAAAATCATAACATACAACATGTGTGTACACACATAAAGAGAGACGGCAATAAAGTACATCAGTGTATGTTAGGTCCTTCAACACAGTAGGTCATTCACATACAGTAATATGGATTAAAGCATTTCATAACTTTCTTTACAACGCTAAAAGCAGCTGCACTATTTATGATGTGTAACCATTAAGCAACCCAAGAATCTTTTAACACCAATTATTTAAAATATATATATTACTGATCTCCCATTAGTGTAAATATATATTTCCAAGCCCCAAAACACTACAAGAAAAACGTAAAAAAAACAGTTTCCATCACTTTTAGGATAGTGCAGCTGTAACTATAACTAGTATGCCCTCTGCTGGTGAAGGAGGTAATTTAAAAAGAAAACGGATGTAGCCAAAATGTTTTAGCAGACATGCTCCATGAACACAAATATAGTTTCTTCTGAGGTATTTGTAAAGAATTGTAAATTACAAGTTAAAGCCCCCTTTTTTATTTTTTGGGATAAAATACACTTTGGGTGGACTGGTATAAACATCCATCTGGTTTAAAACCAGACTTTTTTGGATCTGTTGCATGTTGCTCAAACAGTAAAAAAATTATTTTCCACAAGGGATCATAGGTCTTATGTTCATGAAGGGATATTCTTTAGTGATAATCTGTCAGGGACTGTGTGGATGGTAAAATAACGACCAAAGGTAGGTAGATAGCACTGACAGGATTAGTTTGGGGTTCTGTGTGTGTTCCGTCCTGCTGAGTGTCAGGTCCACAGGGAGGTCTGCAGAGCCCTCATGAACCTCAGCAGCC
>NC_136902.1:77857037-77933662 GCF_949606895.1 Notothenia rossii | reverse complement strand
GGGCTTTTTAACAATTAATTATTTCAACAATATATGATTTGATCACAATATGATTCTATTGAAAGATACATTAATTGAATCAACACACAGCAGCCTTCCGTTTTAATTTGTTGTTGATATACCCACCTTGATTGCAGTTGGACTTGCCATTTCTCTCTCTATCTGTGTCTGTGTGATCCTTCAAGAGTTGCTGTGTGACTTTATCACTCTGCAGACGTGTGGACGATGCCTCTTTCCCCATAGTGTGCAGACTGAGCTTTGCATCTCCTTTCTCCAACTCCAACCTCCTGATCTTCTCCTGGAGATTCCTCAGGCCAGATAGGATCTCTACACATGGAGATATAACAGGACATGGTGCACATGGGGATATATTGAACATATTCAGAGCAGGAGTATAGTAGTTGTGTTGTAATCAGATATTATTTTAAAGTTTGGGTGCAAGAATAGCAATGTAGGATCGATAGAGGGAGGGTCACGTGAAAGAATGAATAGATGTCGGTGCAACTGAGACATCCAAGTAGTGTGGCTTCATGTTACACATGCTGTAACCATGGAGCCCTGAAATACCTGAATGGAAACTTTGTAAAAGGGAAAACAACACACACACATACTAAAGTTACCTGTACAGTTGGTCTCTGGGAATGCCTTGATGGGTGATGGTGGTCGACATGAAAGATATGTGCGTGTATGGGGTGTGTGATGCACACGTTTGCTGATGAAGGGACGGTGGGCAGGATACTCTCTGTAGGATGGGAGTGACATGATGTCAGATACTACTCCTCTGGGTGCTGGAGGTGGACAGAGCTCCTGCAGGAAAAGAGGGGCTAAATGTTGACAAGCATCCACAATAGCTGGCAAATATTGTAGATTTCTGCAGTATATTTTCAATGAGGGATAGTTCTATATTGCAGTGAGAGTAGCATAAATAAATAGACAATAGGGAAGTAAATATGAGCTCAAACTTGTATTGTCATGCTCCAGCTTCCACAAAAACTACAATATGATTTTGCCCTGCTCAAGTCAAATATATTGCACATTGACACTTCAGCACACTTTCTAGTTCTGCAACATCAGCTGGACTGAGTTGTAGCAACTGCTGCTAGGTTACTTTTATAGTCCATGATCCATCTACCTCACCATAAACGGTGGCTCACAGTTTTAACGCTTCATTATAAGAGTATTTAAAATGAGTGTTAAGTGTAGTAACGATAAAGCTACCTTCTCCCGCGTAGCTTCAGCACCGAGTGTTTTTGACAGCGTCTCCATTGAAATGCAGCCAATCCACTTCCTCTCGCTGTCGCTGATGCAAGCCACGTAGTAAAATATCTAGTTTAAATTATAGTTAAAGGCAAAACAAATGCATAACGAGTAACAGCCTGCTAGCTAAACGCAGATTATATGGCTGCCAGTGCTAATATGGGTTGGGAAAATAAAACATCACTTGACAGGCAACACAATCCAGGGTTTCTGATGGGTGTCAATGATTTATATACCAGCTCGGTCCGTCAGATGCTGAACATCCGTTATTATTGAGAGAAGGTCAGACCGGCGCGACCTGAGTAGTAAAACAAACGCTCTTATTTGCTTACCCGAAGTGTAGTTTTTCAACAGCGGAGATTCTGCATTTGAGAACGGTGATCATTTCAAATGAAACTACAATAACCATTAGGCATCTGTTGGAGGCGGGGACAGGGTTTGCAGCAAGACTTCCCGGGATTTTCCGGCATGTTTACAGGCTCATGAGGAGGTGGGTTACAAAAAGTGTTTCTTACACGTTGTACACATTACATTGAGAGCTGGCACTCGTAAGTTCTCTAGGAAAAGTGAAAGCTAACGTAAACTTGACTTACTATATTGCTGTTAGCTACGATTTTACTATATGATAATTAGCTAGCTAGCTATCTCAGAGTATAACACAATCATGTCTGACTGTAAATCGTATCGTAAAGTGAATAGTCGGTGAGCACGATGTAAACATCACAAGTATGCGTATTCTGTATTACTTCTCAGGAAAAGCTGATGGTTTGTTAATTATTCATTACTTACCTTATCACTGTGACATCAATGGAATGTATATGATCTCCTTAAAAATCAACATATTATTTGCACAAATAATACTTGTGATATTGTTGTAGCATGCCTAAAATGTGTCTTAGAATATTTTTTATTTTGCATGTGTGTTTTCTGCAGAAGGAACCTTTAGCTGACAGCCTTTCAACAGTGATATCTCATCTCCCACATCACCATGTCCTCAGAGAGCACCTTGTGAGTTTGTTAAACTTTGCCTAAACAAATATATGGAGATTTTGCTGGCTTTTGAAAAGGTGTGCCGATGAACAAACAATCTATGAGCTGTGTGTTGTAATGATTGTACGTGTGTATTTCTTTTTACTAGGGATGATGAGGATACTTTTAAGATCCTTATTGCTACAGATATTCACCTCGGTTACCTCGAGAAGGATGCTATCCGTGGCAATGACTCTTTTAACACACTGGAAGAAATCTTAAAATCTGCCAAGACAAATCAGGTACATACAAGAGTTGATAGATGTGTATATGACTCAACATTACATCAGATTATTTTATATCTCAGACAAATAGCCCTAAAAAAGTCCACCTGTTTTCAAAGCACACTGCTCATTCCTACTCCTTTGTTTGCCTGCAGGTAGATTTCATCCTGCTGGGTGGTGATTTGTTCCATGAGAACAAGCCGTCACGACGATGCCTCCACACCTGCATCACAATGCTTAGACGATACTGCATGGGAGACAAACCCATAAACTTCAACATTCTCAGTGACCAGAAGGTCAACTTTAACACAACCCAGTCAGTACTGCTTCGTTTGAAAGATAATTTTATCAAAACCCTGTATTCTAGTTACATTAACGTTGTTATATGTGTGTTTAAGTTTTCCATGGGTTAACTATCAGGATGAAAACCTGAACATCTCTATTCCTGCGTTCAGCATTCACGGTAATCATGATGACCCAACTGGGGTGAGTTTTGTGTCCAGCATTAATAGTAAACAATTATTTGACATAAGACGTGAACATTTGGGTGTATTTTTTGTTGTACCCATTTAAACTTGTTTGTTTTATTTTCACTTTATTTCCCTCAAGGCTGAAGGCTTGTGTGCGTTGGATCTGATAAGTGCGTCTGGTCTTGTCAATCACTTTGGTCATTCCCATTCAGTGGAAAAGATAGAGATTAGTCCCATCCTCATGCAGAAAGGAATCACCAAGCTAGCCCTATTTGGTCTTGGTAAGTGTTTGTAATATGTATCATGGTGGACTAGTAATATATACACCTCATGTCGTCTATTTCTGTGTTCTTCAAACATTATTGAAATTATTCATGTTTTGGTCTTAATTATGTATAATTGTGTGTGTAGGCTCTATCCCAGATGAGCGCTTGTACAGGATGTTCGTTAACAAACAGGTAACAATGCTTCGCCCCAAAGAAGACCAAGATGAGTGGTTTAATCTCTTCACCATCCACCAGAACAGGTGTGTGCATGTGTATGTGGTTGGAAGGTTTCAATCAGAGCAAAAAGCTATACATCTTAGAATAACCACAGAAAAAGTCACAGTATTACAGATGTTGTACATATCGCTTACTTTAAATCTGTAACGTAGCACTTTGTGATAATGCAGGATTTGTGTGGTAAGAAAAAGCTATTTTTAAGAAGGTGAAAATATGTAGGCTTTCATTCATTTCGTTTTCCTTTACTGTATTATCTCTCAAATAAAATACCTGTTAGTGGTTTAAGTATTAAAACAGCATTCTTTTCCTATATTACTTTACATCGTGTTTTTTTCTTCTTCTGTGTCTTCTGTAGGAGTAAGCATGGTCCCACTAACTACATCCCTGAGCAGTTCCTGGATGACTTTATTGACTTGGTGGTGTGGGGCCACGAGCATGAGTGTTTGATTGCTCCAACCAGGAATGAACAGCAGCTCTTCTATGTGACACAGCCTGGCAGCTCTGTAGCCACCTCTCTGTCCCCTGGAGAGGCAGCCAAGAAGTACACATGAATACACACAGAAACACACTTACTGGATAGTATACTCTCAATGTGTATAAGAACAATGAAGTAACCATGACACTCTGTTTGTGTGGCTCTAGACACATAGGGCTGCTGAGGGTGAAGGGTCGTAAGATGAACATGCAAAAGATCCCCCTCGACACGGTGCGTCAGTTCTTCATCCAAGACGTGGTGCTGGCTGACTACCAAGACATCTTTACACCGGACACACCCCAGGTCACAAAGAAGGTGGAGGACTTGTGCTATGCAAAGGTAACCCTAAAAGTCACCAACAAATGTACAGAACCAGCTCTTACTCTAATTTCCCCTCATGTGTCGTCTTATAATATTCTTTCTGTCATTTGGTAGGTCACAGAGATGTTGGAACAAGCAGAAAGAGAGAGGCTTGGTTGTCCGCTCACACCAGAGAAACCTCTTATTCGTCTGAGGGTAAGATGGACACTCTTGCAAAGTGTACGCACACATTCCTATTGCAGTACACACAAATGCATCATCTTCACTGCCTTCCTCAGGTGGACTACAGCGGAGGCTTTGAGGCGTTCAACACTTCTCGCTTCAGTCAGAAGTTTGTGGACCGCGTTGCCAACCCAAAAGACGTCATCCACTTTCTCAGACGCCGTGAACAGAAGGAGGATAACAAAGGTCTGACACACACACAGCTGTGGATCTACAGTACACACCAGCGGCTCCCAACCTGTGGGCATTGCAAGTGGGCCGCCAAATAATTTGCAAAACATTATGATTTGTGTGGAAACATTTACATTTTTTATTTTATTAAACCTTCTTTCCTTTCTCTTTCTTGATCCTCCGTAGCAACGGTCATTGCGGTCCTTAACAGCGGTCTGTACTACTGGATTAACAACGTGTCACATGTTCTGAATTGACCAATCAGAACTTTATTTAGCTTCTGTATTGTTTATGGTTGAATGTAGGCCGCAAACATTTTTAGATTCTTAAGTGGGCCCTGAGTTGAAAACGGTTGGGAACCGCTGGTATACTGCATTCGTAGATGCAGAGTTTCGTAAATGTAACATGCTTTAATCTTTGTGCTTTTCAGATGAGGTCAATGTGGATTACGGCAAACTGTTAAAAACCACAGCAGTTGAGGGTCTGAGGGTGGAGGACCTGGTGAAACAGTACTTTGAGGCAACCGAACAGGTACTGCCACACATGGATTTACATTCACACACTTACAGGTTGCCATAACACTTTAATTTTCATCTACTTTTTCTCAGTATTCTTTAAAAAAAAGCGTGTGCTTATCTTCTCAGAACGTGCAGCTGTCCCTCCTCACCGAGCACGGCATGGGGAAGGCAATTAAGGAGTTTGTGGACAAAGATGAGAAAGACGCCATTGAGGAGCTGATCACCTACCAGTTAGAAAAGACACAGCGCCACCTCCAAGCCAGAGGAGTAACCACGGAGCAGGACATAGACCTGGAGGTGAGGGGTGGGGGCTTGCATAAGAATTAGGGAAGGCTGAGGTGATGGTCTACGTCATTATAAGAGTGCTTGTTTTTTACATTTTCAGATCCAGCGATTCAGAGACTCCAAAAAGAACACCACCGAGGAAGAGAACGAAATCAAAGAAGTAAGTAAATATTTCACATAAGCCTAAAGTGTTGTGCTGACTGGTTGTGTTTAATTGTATGTGCTTTATCTCTCAGGTTATCAACAGAGCTAAAGCTCACCGTTTGGAGCGTGGGGAGATGCCTGTAGATATGTCGGTTGACCTTGCTTTGGAATCTGATGAAGACGCGGCCCCATTAGCTCCCCCAACGCGAGGCAGAGGGCGAGGAGCGAGGGGGCGGGGGAGCCGGGGAAGGGGCAGAGGTGAGTTGATGTGTTATCTGTCACAACCAAAGGCCCAGAGAGATTCACAGTACTAAATAGATGTTGTTAAAAATGTTTCATCAAGATTTTAGTCTCCAGAATGCCGACCAGACTCTATGTTTAAGGTCAATGGAGAAATATGCCTAATAACCAATGCTAATGCTCACAGTAGGTAATTGGAAAAGAAAATAATAGAGACCAGTTAATTAGAATGTTTATTTATGATGGATAGACTCAGCTGACATTGGAGGATACATGAGATATTGGCTAGTATGTTGGTTAACTAATACACAATCTAATAACTCTGACAGGTACAGGTATTACATATAACAAGAATAGCATTTTTAGAATGTTAAATTCAGCACAGACTATAATGAGTATCTATGGATTTGTAACGTTTGATAAAATAATCTAAGAATATGTGCTGGCGACTCACTTAAATTAACAACATAAGAACTGTTCAGTCACACCTTAAACTCCAGCAGAGGGAAGACAAAATGATTCAGACCATGTAGCACACTTTCTCTAGTGAACCTGGGTGTTCAAATTAGGGAAAAGTCCTCATTTAAAGATTTTTTTGGCAGGTCAGTTGCACACGAGATGTTTGTGTCTTCGGATTATCAACAAACAATTAAAACAATGCTCTTTAAATAGTATATACCTCTTAAATGAGACCGTAAAACAAATTACATTACATTTCATTTAGCTGACGCTTTTAGCCAAAGCGACTTACAATTACCAATTACAGGGACATTCTCCCTGGAGTAACTAAGGGCTAAGTGCCTTACTCAAGGGCACACAAAAGGGTGGTGTTCCTGGCGGGATTTGAACTCACAACCTTCCGATCTTCAGCCCACCTCACTACCCATTAGACCATCACTATCCCAAAGAAATCTGAATCATAACATTAATTATAAAGTGCAGTGCATCAGGAATCCTTGTCCATAAGTGTCTATCCGTCCATCCAGGTGCAGCTGCCTCCGAACCAAAGCCAGCTGGTCGGGGCCGTGCCCAGAAATCTTCAGCAGCAACCCAAAGCAGGAGTATTATGCAAGGTAGGGGCGTGTGAGATGTGTGTGTGAGTGTGATGATCTATAGAAAGAAAAACAAGTTCATATTCTGTAAACAACACTGATATGCCAAAACTAGGCATCACAGGAATCTTCTATACTTTTGGTAAAAAAAACTATAAATCAGTTTTCTTCTGTAATCCATTCCTCATCTTTCAATTCCTTCCTGGACTTCAACGTGTCTCTCTTCTTATTTTTCAGCATTTCAATCTCCATCCCAAAGATCATCTCGACCTGGAGCCAACAAATCCTATGCAGATGAAGTAAATGAATCCCTAGTTACACACACTCGTACAGTATGTCAACTGCATCATCCTCCAACTTTACTTCTCATTTGTGTTCTTCTCTAGGTGACCATCGAGGACTCAGATGAGGATATTCCTGTAATGAAAACAACCAGCGCTCCTCCAAGGTATCTACAATGTGCCAGTGGAATACATTAAGAAACCTGTACAGACACATAGCTGTTTATACTGCATTCACCTTCTCTGTCGCTAACTTCATATTTAAAAATGTGTGATGTGTTTTTGACTCGCATATTTTACCATGGCTTCTTCTCTTGCTCACCACAGACCAGCATCATCATCTTCATCTTTCACCAAGTTGAGCTCTCAGAGCCAGAGCCACTCAACTAAAGGAGTTGCATTTGACGACAGTGATGATGAGGAGGTAAGAAGAGATCAGAGAAGATTGTGTAGCCTGTATCATGAGTGCTGGGGTGCGTTTTGTAATGATGAAGAATGAATTTTGTAGGGATGCACCGAATATTCGGCCACCGAAAATTCGGCCACCGAAAATTATCGGCCGAAAATGGTTAAAAAGGCCCTTTCGGACGAAAAAATATCACCGAATGTCAGAGAACAGGGTTACGTTGATCATACTCCGCATATTTGTCCGGGTGTTCTGATTTCAAGTTGTGGAGTAATCCCGAAGTGGTGAAAGTCTTTGCAGTTACACCCCCTCGAGAAATGTCAGCTGAACACGTTTTACAAATCGCAATCCGCGCCTCTTTTTCAGATATTTTGAAATATCTCCAAGCAGCAGACATGTTGGCTGTGAGCCAGCCGCGAGCATGGTCGCGCGCCGTGCTTGTCGCCGCGTTTTGATTACGTCATCACAACAACACTGAGGTTACCTACTGTAACCCCAGCTTCTATGAGTAAATGCCTTCACCCTCTAAGGCTATCGCTATTGGGTAATCCCCCTGCGCCCCCGCGCAGCACTGAAACACTTGTAGTCCACGCCCACCCGCAAGGTGGGCCCCACCCTCGGGCCTCCTTCCGGTATAAATAGGAAGGTGGCCCGGCAATCTGCTTCAATACAAAATAACTTTTCTTCAGCTATTCGTAGAGCCAGTGGGGCCCCGCACTTAGAGGGCTGCGCCATTTACTCATAGAAGCTGGGGTTACAGTAGGTAACCTCAGTTCTATTTCGTATATGGCTTCGCCCTCTAAGGCTATCGCTATTGGGCTAAGGGCGAAGCATGATGTAGTCTGCGCCCCACTGGGTCCGCCCGACACTAGAAGCACAGACATACCTGCTCAATAACACCCCCCTGCCTGATGTGCCATGCGTAATGGCGCATCACCGTACCTGGAACATAGCAAAACATGCCTATCTTCCCGACGGGGTGAAGGCTGGGAACAATACATACCGGCCGCTGTGAGAAAGTAGAGACGAAAGTCCCACCTCGTCCTGCGATCATAGAAGGGGAACAGCAGCTCTCTGCGTGTCAGACAGGTAGGAGAGCGCCCAGCTGGATCCCTGACATCACTCACTCTGACCAGGCACTCCGTACAAAGTGTGTCAGAGGAAAAAGGAACATCCCTCCTATGAGAGGGGAAAAGGGCCGCTCTCCGCGTGCCGAGAGGCAGGAGAGAGGCGCACAGCTGGCTCCCTGACGTCCCTCACTCCGACAGGACACCCAGTACAGGGTGTGTCAGAGAGGAATGGGAGACATCCCTCAAATAAAATTGAATAAATGAACAGGGGGAAGACCAAGATGCAGCCGTGCAAATATCTTCCACTGACATTCCTCCGTGCAAAGCCGTGGAGGAGGAAATTCCTCTGGTGGAGTGCGCATTGACGTTCTCCGGGAGCTCCACCCCAGAGGAGACATGCCTGTGACACAGCCTCACACAACCTGTGTGACAGCCGCTGTGCAGACAGAGGTTGCCCGATCGAGCGCTCTCTATAATGCAGAAACAGGCGCTGAGAATGGCGCAAGGCAGCCGTGCGCGCCACATAGCAAAACAGCGCGCGCCACATAGCAAAACAGCGCGCGCACAGGACAGAGGAGATTTAGAAAAATAGCGGGGGTAAAAACCGCGCAAGAAGCTGTTCCTGGGATGAAAGGAGTGTTTCTTGTATCCCATGGAAGTGCTGGGGGGAGAGGCTTCTCTGTGAAGTGCCGTAATGGTCTTTCATGGTGACGAGCCACGCCATCGCCGCCGCTGCCCGTGAGGCAAAAGGGCTGCGAGGGAGTTTCCACACGCTGCCTTTCACTCCGTCTCTCCTCATGAGGCGCGTACACGCCCAGGGGATGAGAGGTGTGTGCATGCTGTCCACACGAGGCGTTATAACGGTGCTCGTGGGTTATTATGACCGTGTGTAGGAGGCATATCTGGAACAGAGGAATGCCGCGAGTTCTGCAGTTTATAAACCAATAGGTTAAAACAGCAGGCTTCTGCAGCGAATGAACCACCTCTGGAGTGTCCCCCTGTTGGAAGAGACCCAAGGGGATTATCAGGTGACCAGCTGACGCCAACGCCGAGCAGCTGCGTCACGGAGAGGGCTGTGTGGGTTGTGACACGCCGGAGGAGAGCTGTCAGTTCTTCCCCTCGCTGCCGCGAGAGTCGCGCTCTCATGCTGGCTGAGTTTAACTCCACTCCCAGATAAATGATTGTCTGAGAGGGAAGAGGACAGCTCTTCTTCCAATTTATTATGAAACCCAGGCTTTGACAGATGCGATACGAGATGTACCGTCTGTAAAGCGACTTCCTCTCTGGGGCGAGCCAGCAAATAGCAGGTCGTCCAGAGAAAAACCACACTCTCATCCCTCCTCTGTGTAGTGGCTCCAGCCTTCTCTACACAAATGCGAGGAGCCAGGAAATATCCGAACGGCAGACGATTGTCTGGTCTGATATTCCCTGAATGGAAAACGCAGGAATTTCCTGTGTTTCGGGATGATGGGTACGTGGAAGTATGCATCCTTCAGGTGGAAGTGAACCAGTCGTCCCGGTGAAAACATTCCAGCACCTGTTTGATCGTCAGCATGTGGAATACTGACAGATCGAGGATGTCTCATTCCCCCAGTCTTTTTTCGGGATTAGAAAAATAACGGGAGTGAAAACCCCTGATTTTCCTCCCTTTGAAGAACCCTGGAAATATCCTCTTTCAACAGGAGTTCCAGCAGTAGCTCGGATTGGAGCGCAAGACATAGCTTCTGGGATAACAGGAGTGTTTCCTGTATCCCATTGAACTGTGGGGGGGGGGGGGTGAGAGAGGCGAACTGCAGGATGTATCCTCTGCTGATCAGCCTGCTCATCCATCTGTCCATCAGACACACGCGCTGCCACTCTGAGAAACACTCTAAGAGCGGGCGCACGTGCTCGAGATGTTCTGTGGTCGTCATGGCAACGAGCCACGTCAGGGAGTCTCCACACGCTGCGTTTCACTCCGGCTCAGGTTAAAACCAGCAGGCTTCTTGCAGCGAGAACTGGCGCCGTGGCGCTGCGGGCGCTGCCGCTGGGGGCACTCAGCCTGGAATACTGCTCAGTCCCCCGTTCTGGCTTCTCTGTGATGCCATTGCCCTCGCCGCCACTGTGAGGCGAAAGGGCTGCGAGGAAGCCTCCACACGCTGCGTTTCACTCCGACTCTCATCATGAGGCGCGTACACGCTCAGGGGATGGATGGAGGTGTGTGCAGTGCTGCCCACATGAGGCGTTATAACGGCGCTCATGGGTTTATTAAGGCCGTGTGTACGAGGCGTATTTCGGACAGAGGAATGCCGCGAGCTCTGCAGGTTATTAACAGAGGTTAAAACGGGCAGGCTTCTGCAGCGAGCCCTGCTGGTAATCAACAGATTAGTGGCAGCCGGCTTAATTAGCGAGCTCTGCAGTTAATTAACCGATAGGTTAAAACCAGCAGGATTCTGCAACGAGCCCTGGCGCCGTGGCGCTGCGGGCGCTTCCGCTGGGGGCACTCAGCCTGGAATACTGCTCATTCCCCCGTTCTGGCTTCTCTGTGATGTGCTGTAATGGTCGTCATGGTGACGAGCCACGCCATTGCCCTCGCCGCCGCTGCCCGTGAGGCGAAAGGGCTGCGAGGAAACCTCCACACGCTGCGTTTCACTCCGGCTGTCATCATGAGGCGTGTACACGCTCAGGGGATGAGTGGAGGTGTGTGCAGTGCTGTCCCCATGAGGCGTTAAACCGGCGCTCATGGGTTATTATGACAGTGTGTAGGAGGCGTAACTCGGACGGAGGAATGCCGCGAGCTCTGCAGGTTTATTAACCGATAGGTTAAAACCAGCAGGCTTCTGCAGGGAGCCCTGCTGTCTACTTAATCAACAGATTAGTGGCAGCCGGCTTAATTACCGGCTCCACTTCCTCGGAGGCTCTCGCGGAGCAGACCAGGAGCGGGCGAGCTTCACTCCCCTTTGACTCGCCGCCGGGAGACCCTGTCTCTGGGGTGGCGGGGGAGCGGAGACGTGGGACGGAGCCCCTGCAGCCGCCGGGGCGGTTGCTGTGACCGTCTGTCCGCTTGCGGCCTCCTGTGGCCGGCGTGGATGCCGCGGCTGCTGCGGGCGTTGGTGCCGCTGTGGCAGATCAGCCGACTGGAGCCAGCTGTACATGCTGGCGAATGCCGTCCACCTGTTCCGCGGCCTTCTTCATTTACTCCACCATGGCGTGGAACTGGGGTCCGAACAGCCCGTCCGGGCTGATTGGAGTGTCCAGTAGCACTTTTCTGGCCGTCTCCGTAACAGACGCCGCCGCGTTGTGGTGACGGAGAGGGGGAAAGCATGTTCGGCCGCCAAGCTGGCACCCTGCTCCGACTCTGTCTCCCCCGTCCGGGGGAGAGGAGGGAGGGGAGAACCGAACGGTGAACCGTGGAGGGAGGCGGGGCAGGAGTTGCTTCGGACTCCTGCCCGGCACTCTGCCCCAGGGACACGAGGCCCCGTCCGCGGGCTCGTAAGCCTGGACGGGCCAATCGTCCTCCTCGGCCACAGCAGCAAGAGTGTCCGCTCTCCGCTTCCTGTCGCCCGAGGGGAGACGAGCGCAGTGCATGCTACCTGATGGTTTAGAGCCGCCTACGCGTGCTCTGACCCCCGGCAGGATTCGCATACTGCTTTTATCTCTGCAGGTCATAACTCATTATGAACCCAGAGCCACATGAGGGACAACCACGGACGCAGTTGTTGCTCATGATGATTCTCAATTGCTGTGCTTCAGTAACTGTGCTGGTTTGCTGAAAAAAAGAGGGAGCAGATTGCCGGGCCACCTTACTATTTATACCGGAAGGAGGCCCGAGGGTGGGGCCCACCTTGCGGGTGGGCGTGGACTACAAGTGTTTCAGTGCTACGCGGGGGCGCAGGGGGATTACCCAATAGCGATAGCCTTAGAGGGCGAAGCCATATACGAAATAGAACGTTAGGTTACCAAACTTATAGGTGCATTTGTTGTTGTTGAAGGCCTGGCTGTTACAGTCTTTATTTACATTATTTTGTTGCAGGCCTACTGGCCTAGATGTTTATGCAGTTTTAAAACACCTTGGCTTTGTTCTGAATGCACTTTGTTGTAGTTATCCTACAGAGAAAAGAAAATGCACTTGACTTGGAATGAATGTACTGTATGCATTCAAAAGTGCTGAATAAATGTTTTATGGACCCATAATAGTGATTATTATTTAAGTCAAGTTTTGCCATAATCATGTATTTTTCCATAATCAGGTAGCTGAACAACATTGGTAAAAAATGTATACATTACATATATATATATTTCTATTAATCATTTTCGGCATTCGTTTTTCGGCCAACTGTTTCCTATTTTCGGTATCGGTTTCGGCCAAGAATTTCCCATTCGGTGCACCCCTATAATTTTGTGTTACATGCTTAGCAAAAGCCATGTTGTATTAACGCACTGAAAATGTACTTAATTGTATCTGATTATCTTATTTTGGCAAATGTTTTAATCATTTTTCTTCTCCATTTCTTTTTTTTTATACAGGAGGACCCATTCAAAGGCCCCAGTCGTTCACGGAGATAACCATGCATGCATCTTATATGTACACTTGTTCATCTCTACATGCTAATTATCAAGTGAGCTGCTACAGAGTTGTTCTGAAGGACTTTAAAGTTCATGTTTCAATGTTCTCAGCACTCATTCTTTCTAACGTTGACTATTAATAATTTAATTGAACAGATACTGCAAGGATAAAACTATCCAATCAATCTGCTTTGGTGAAAGAGCTAGGCTAAATGCTATAGGGAGAAATGTGTTGATGGCTTTCAGACCAGACTTGCTATGCGTATTCTGCACTTGGGTTTTGCCATTAGGCCTTTGTAGTACTCTGATATTCAGGAAATTATAAATGTTTTTTCATACATAATCACCTTGTCCTCCTTTTTTATTCATTATGTTGTGTGTCTTTTTCATCATAGAAGTCATAGAAAAAATGTTCTAAAATAGTTTATCAAGCTATACAATTTGGTTATGTGAGAGTTCAGGCTAGTTGAATCAGTAGCATGTGGAAAATGGTCCAACATGAAAAATAACATTCTCTCCACAAGGGGGCGTTTTAACAAAGTCAAGGCACAAGGTGATATTCATACAAAATATCAAGTTAATTGTGTGATAAAGCAATCTTTCGGAATGCCAGGTTGAAGAAGAAAGTCTTTATTATATGTACAACCTATTTACAGGTATAAAAAATAATCAACAAAAAGTACCATATATACAGTCAAATATTATTATCCACTGTGGCAACCACCAAACCTTACAAGAAAAGCTATTCCTATCCTACAGTAAAATACAATATGTAAACTATTGCTTTTAAAATTCTGTGCCGATTTATACTATTTTTTTTTGCATGTCTCAGACAAGAAAGGATAAATATTTCAAAAATAAAAGGCAGATGCATTGTTTTGCTTTGCAACAACTCGATTATGGATTTAAAACATAGAAATACTTAATTATTTTCCTGAATGCACACATTTACATACTTATCTCTATTGCTCGCTCTAATGAATTTACACCAATATCCTTTTACTGTAAAGGCATACATCTCTGGCCACCACTTAAATCTGGCCATGGTTTGAGTTTTCTTAATGCATGCTGGATATCCGATTGCACTTTGAAACTCGGTGCGGCAGCACCATGAATATGCAACAGTGTGGTTAGAGTTACAGTCTTTAGTGCATTATTAGTCAATTAAATGATATGCGCATACATATTCAAGTAATTTTCAATTAAAGTGCTCATGGAAAACCATCTGTAAGAAGAATGCAAGCACATGTCAATGCTGTAAAAAGGTGCGTTAAGGGACAGCCATCAGATCAACTGAATAAGCACCATAAACGTGATCACTTATATTGGTGACATAACCTGACACACTGACTTCTGCTGGACTTGGCACAGGTTTACCCTGTCTGTCGCCTATTGCCATTAATTGTATAAACCCATCATAACAGATAGCAAAACGAAAATCATAGCACATAGTAATCAAGTACATTATGTCTGAGTTCTGCCAGTCTGGTGAGGTCCAAACTACACAATTACAAGAGTTTGAACAGTTATTGCTAAGTCCTTTTGTCAAAACCAGTGGTCAAATATATTCACATTTGACACCAACTTTATTTAAAAACGCATAATCAGTACATTTGGTCTGTCAAATGACTATTGTTGATTTAAAAAAAACATTTCAGACTAGCCAGCAACACATAACATACATATACTTTTCCCCTGAGATAAGAACCTGAAATGGCACAAACACCTGAAATACATTTTGTGTGTGTGTGTGTGTGTGTGTGTGTGTGTGTGTGTGTGTGTGTGTGTGTGTGTGTGTGTGTGTGTGTGTGTGTGTGTGTGTGTGTGTGTGTGTGTGTGTGTGTGTGTGTGTGCAGTGTTTTTGCATTTGGCTGAAAACAGTTATTTTGTGTTGATCTTTGACTTTCCCTTTCTTTCCTTCTTTCTACCCTCTTTAGTCAACCACACTGAAACAAAAAATGTCTTTGAGTTTCACAGGCTGTCCAAGGCAGACTTGACTGGAGTCTTGCTCAACACATCAGAAGACCTCAGGGGTTTTTCTAGAGGAAGAAAGTAAAAATCATTAGGGCAGGCTTTATATGTATTGCACTTACTATATTTTAGAAAGTTAAGTTGACCTGACTAACACAGAAACGTATATTCTTTACCTCAACTACTGTTCGAATCCAGTTTAGCATTTCTTCGACGTTGGAGTAGACACCTGGTTTTCTCTCCCGTGCACAGCCGACCCCCCAGCTCACCACTCCAACCAGATGCCATTGAGAGGAGGTGAAATACACCAAAGGACCCCCACTGTCCCCCTGGGAGTCATTACAGAACAATAAAATGTTATCTCATCTCTGAATATCCAAACAATTTGCCAGTAGAGAACGTCAATATTTGACCATTCTTTAAACTGCAACATGTACAAAACTATAGAAGTATAACTCAAAATATTCTTATTTGTGTTTTAAATTCTTAAGCGTTATCGTTTCTGACTTGAATCAGTGGTCCGTTACCTGGCAGGCATCCACTCCCCCATCCAGGAAACCAGCACAGATCATTCTTTGGGTTATTGAACTCCCATACACCTTAGGGCTGGAACACTTCCGCCGCTCTATCAGAGGGATAGAGGCCTTCTGAAGTGTAGGAGAAACCTTACCTAAAGGAAGAATACGATGCAACTTTTAGGTTTTAGCGAAAGATAAGAGAAGTTCTTGTTCACAGAGTGGCGGTTGATAATGATGAGAGGAAGTGAGTAGGTTTCTCACCCTTTTCTTCCAGGTATCCCCAGCCAGTCACAGACATGGAGGCTTGGGAAGGAAGGCTAAATGCTTTAGGAGGTAGACAAACCGGTTTGCGGCTCACTGAAAAACAGGGGGAATGCATTCAAATGTAGGCCTTAAGGTTTGTTACTATTTGTTCCTGTCATACATGTAGTGTTGATAACAATGGCTGAATTTGATCTACTGTAAGGTGGAGAGCTTGAAATGCACATCACTAGAGGGCAATTTGGAATAGCTACAGACTTTACAAGGTCACTTAACCAATATAGCAATACATAATCAAATCCATATTTTTAAAGTATTTAATTAAACTCTAACCTCCCACTGATATCGGGCTGCTGAGTCTCATCATTGCAATGTCGTAGTCGTTTCGTGCTGGATCGTAGTTTGCATTTAATATGATTCTGTCCACATAGGAACCTCCTAGTGTGCCTATGTATGTCCGGCCTGACACCACTCTCCAGCGACTCAGCTCTTTTTTACTGCTGCAGGGCCCAAAAAAGAAAACAAGGAGAAAGTGTGAGTATAAGTTTATGTATGACATATTAACCACAAAGGAAATTCATTGGACATGTGGAACTCATACTGACCCAGTGAAGCAATGGGCAGCAGTGATAACCCAACGTGGGGACACCAGTGAGCCTCCACATGAGTGTTGGCCTCCCTGTTGCAAGCTAACCTGCCAGGGCCAGTCCTCAATGAAAGCATCTGAACCCCCGACAACACGGTCCTGAAAGCCCACCTCTCCACAGTCTGATAAACAAAGTTGTCTTGTTAATTTAAGAATGTTTTCTTCACTGTAGTCCATTCTAACTTAACTTTTATGTTATGCATTTGTTGGTTAATCCATCTAGATCCTATTATTCAAACGGTCAAAAAAAAACTTTTTTTGTTGCAAAGAATAAAAAACAGTGATATGTTGCTAGGAAAGAGTTTTGCCGTCTAGACATGTGTAGGCCTGTTGAGCCAAACTGCTCCCACAACCATGTGATTTTCAGCCATGAGACATACTCTGCCTTCTTAAAACAAACTGTAAACAATGTTAGTGACAATGGTAGATTTTCTAAAAATAAGACTCACCTGAACAGGACAAAGAAATCACAGAGTCGGATTTGCATACACTGCTGTAAAAGAAAAAAGTAATTAATCAAGTATTTAGAGTTGCACATGAAAACCAAATGTCTGCACAATAAGACAAACAAAGAAAATACATAATCAAATGTTGACCTTAACTAATCATCATGCTGTCTGTTTCTCTTCTGCTTTATTGGAGTGAACTACGAGACTTTTTGTGTTGACTTTCATAAGGTTTAAGCCAAAGAGGGAACAAAAACTGGATTTTTAAAATCTTTTAGGAACAGAAACTGTGAGAAAATATAACAACTAATGTGTACAAGAGACAAGATGGGGAGAGCAAAGGTCAAAAGAACAAAACAACTGGACATTGTTATAGCAGACAAAGACAGGTACAGAAAAAGAGGGGGAAGTGGAGTGAATAATGTGCTTTCTCTTTTGGTCACTTATCGTTCAGATGGGAATCAGTTCTCTATCCAGGGTTCCTGCAGGTTTCGCTAACTCAAATTTAAGATTTTTTAAGACCTTTCTAAGACCACTTTGAATAGAATTTAAGACCTATTTCACAGCAAGAAAGTATGAAGGAAAATTGCTATGAAAGAAGAAATACGTCCCATAATTACTTACAAAGTAAATGTATTCATGTTCAACATAAGAACAATAACTGAACATAACAGCATAACAGTACAAAACTGTGTTAGCCAAAAAGTGTGTATGTGTGTGTGTCTCTGTGTGCTTGTGTGTGTGTTCGGGCTGTGCAATTAATCGTATTTTAATCGCAACTACGATTTTGGCCTGCCACAATTACAAAAACAACATAATCGAAAAAAACAATTATTTAGCTTTGCTAGGTTGTGACAGTGACAACATATTTAATCTAATTAATTTGAGTCTAATTTATATTTATTTATCATATTTATATATGTTTAGTAGCTTGTGGAAGTGCGCTCCAAAATATTTGTTGATCTTGTTTATTGGTATTTACTATTTTGATATTATTTATTTAAATATATCATTTATTTAATTAATTTTTCTATTACTTTTTCAGTTGCATTATACGTTCAGGGTAATCAACAGTTAAAAAGATAATGTTCAAATTATTATTTGTTTTAAAGTTTAATAAATGGATGTTTTCAAAGTCAATGAATAATCGTATTTAATAATCGTGATATTAATTATTGACCAACATAATCGTGATTATTGCCATAATCGAGCAGCCCGTGTGTGTGTGTGTGTGTGTGTGTGTGTGTGTGTGTGTGTGTGTGTGTGTGTGTGTGTGTGTGTGTGTGTGTGTGTGTGTGTGTATGAGAGAGAGAGAGAGAGAGAGAGAGAGTGAGAGTAACAAGAGCTATATTCAGAGCTCTGCTGCCTTGGCTACAATCGTTCATCATTGCTGTTGTATGATTGGTATTTAACTACGGTATTTAGCGTCTACAGCACCTCCGCTTTTAGGGTTGACGTAGACCCAAACGTCGCCTGGAGGTCCCCCGGTATTGTTGCGGGAGCTGCTGCACTAGCTAACGCTGCACTAGCTAACGCTGCACTAGCAAAACAAACGCTTTCTTTTGCAAAAGGTGCGGCGGGCTTCAAACACGTTCCCCTCCACTGGTTTCAACCAAGCACTAAATTCGATGTTTTCCAACCAAATACGGTTGAACTTACACCTCCCCATATTTATTTGTAAGTAGATTCGAAGAGACATGAGTTTCTGACTGCCGCTAGCTGAAGCTTGGTTGCTAGGTTACTAGCTGGGTGTTCTCCGATAAGGGGCCGGGGGAAACAAAGTTAGTGATTGCTGGTTCCATGTTGATTTATTTCAATACAAATTGTTGGGGGGAACTGAAAGGCTCTTACGGTACTGGTTACTTTGCAGCCCGGACATTTACCCCAAACCATATTTTAGACGCGATCGCAACACAGAAGTACCTTTCAAATCCGATCATTTTTAAGACCTTCTAAGTCATATTTAAGACCTTTCTTATTTTTTTGCTCATATTTAAGACATTTTTAAGACCTTAAATTCAGATTATCAAATGTAAGACTTTTTAAGACCCCGCGGGAACCCTGTCTATCAACAACAGCTGCATTTCATCATAAAATTATTTAAAAAGCAATAACACAGTAACTCCTGATCAAAGTGTCTTTACAAAGCTGACTCATTTACATTTTTCGGCAGATTCGATACATTGGTTTAAGTCTTACTTATCTAACAGAAAACAGTGTGTTTTGGTCAATGGAGCCAAATCCCCCGACCTTGTCAACCCTGTTGGGGTTCCACAAGGTTCTATTCTTGGACCATTACTGTTCTCTGTACATTAATGACTTGCCTAATGTATGTCCTGAGTTGAATGTACAAATGTATGGCGATGATGCGGTTATCTTTGTACACGGGAAGAACACTGAAATGATCTCACCTTGTCTCTCAAAAGCTTTGGACAAGGTTCAACACTGGCTGAACAACATTTGCTTACAGTTAAATGTAAAAAAAACAGTATGCATGATGTTCAGTAAACGACCAGTCAAAATCGAAGGATCCAACCTGTTTTTAAACGGAGCAGAATTAGAACTAGTCTCCCAGTTCAAGTATCTTGGAGTCATATTGGACTCGAACTTGACTTTTAAGAAACATATCAAGAAATTATCCAATACCATTTCATTCAACTTGCTAAACTTTAAACAAATTAGACCTTTCTTAACTGTCAATGCTGCAAAGTCATACCTCCACTGTATGATTCTATCCAACATGGAATACTGTTTTACAAATTGGTCGTTTGCTTGTGCCACAAGCCTGAAATCCATAGAACAGCTTTACAAGAGAGCTATCAAGGTGTTTGACAGAAGGCCAAATTCATACCACCACTGTACCATCCTAGAAAATCACAATTTCTTGAGTTTTGACAATTTTAAGTCTTTTAAAAGTATGTTTTTTTTTATAAATGTTTACATGGACTTGCACCCCCCTCCCTTAGGGGAATTCATCCACAAAAAAAACTGCACTAGGTCAGAAACCAGAGGAGACTGTGAAGTCCACCATAGACGGACAACTTTTGGACAAAATGTCCTCTCCGTTAAAAGGCAGCTCATTGTGGAATAGCCTCCCAACTGATATACGGGATTGTCCCACTCTCAATAGTTTAAAGGACAACTTAAAGAATGGTTGAGCAACAAACGGACATGTAATCACTGCTAAATGCACTTTAATACGGGGGTATCTACTCTTGCAATTTATGTAGCACTTTTATCTTATCTTGCACTTTATATGTCATAGCTGCTATATTGTACTGCCATGTGGTAAATGCTTGTATGCTGCTCATGCTCTTCCTGCATATCATGTACGGAAGAGCTACGGATGGAAATTAGCTCAAAGCTAAAATCCGGCTCATTTACACTTGAAAGCATTATTTTCTTTTAAAGTGTTCATCAATGTGCACTGTCCCGGTTCAAATAAACGATTAAATGAAAATGAAATCAAATTCCTGTTTAATGACAGATGTCCTTCTCACCGGTCTATAGTAGCCTGATGAATGGGTGTTTTTGTAGTCCCGGGCCTGATAGCTGTGAATGGTCCAGTTGTTTTCAGAGGAAACAACAAGGTGTCCACTTTGACACTTGTGCTTTTAGGTTTACTGTAAAGACAAAAGGGGGACGATGTAAGACTGGATTTCAGGTCAAATAACATAGTCTGCAACAAAACCTCTGCATTGGTATAAATCATATATACAGTATATATAGTGTATATTCATGTGTAAACTCACTATGTGTATCCCAGTTGTTTACATGCTGTCTGTGTGTGTTGCTCGGCCCAGTCTTCGCTACACACACTCCGCCAACCTGGGCCAGGACTGTAGACCTGCAGGACCTGCTGCGCTGTCATGAGCCGCACTGGAGGGAGGAATAGCCCACAAAGTAAGAAAAGAAGAGACATATTTTCTAAGCTTTGTTTTTGTGTCTGTCTGTGTTGAAAAAGGGAGGAAGGTGCTTGTTTTACCTGGAAAGGTAGTGTTAACCTTAAAGCTTGACAGACATGTCAATTCATCCTCTCCTCCAGAACAGTCATTATTCCCGTCACAGGCCTTGTCTATCGGGATAAACTTCACGGAACTCTTGCAGAAGAAATATTTGCTCTCAATCAGCTGCTTAACTAAAGGAAAAAGGAGAGGCACATTGGAAAAGAAGGGTGTAGCACAGGTTAGACATCATTTTGCTTGGATGATTTAAAATACAATGAAAACAGCTGAATCCCGTCAACAAATGTACACCTTTACAACAAATATTTCTATGGAATCGAAGTAGTGATGGCTGGTGAAAATAAATAAAGGAATTGTCTATTTGGTATGTTATCCAGTGAATTTTCTGTGTTAGAGTAAGAAATAATGTCCATGATGTGTGACTCACTAAAGTATGCTGCAGTGACTAGTATGCCCAGTAAAACTACAACTACCAGGACAGTCAGAATTATTCTTTTCTTCTTAGACGCCTTCACTTTCGGAGTCTTTGGAGCCGTCATGGGCCTTCTATGGCGGCCTGGCCGGGGAACCACTGGGAAAAAAAGAAATAAGAATAGCAAGGGAAAAATAAACATAAGAGAGACAATATTAGATAAATGCAGTTGAGAGAGAGTTAATGAATCAAAGAGAAAATATAAGTTTGCACTAACAGTGATGCACACAGTATTCATAACATTACAGTTTCCAGTATTTAATATGGTATTCATAACACATACAAAAATAAACATTAAACCAATACCAACTGACAGCTTACCTGGCTGTGTGGGATTCAACGGTCTAATGCTGTCCTCAGGCACCTGGGCAGGCTGTGAAAACATTGACAATGGTACATAAGGCAAGGTGAGCACAGGTGTCAAAACAACAGTGCGCTTGGCTTGGCATGCAATACATTATCATTATTATATATTCATCCATAACAATAAAACATAGAACACTTAAGCCATGTATACAACAGATGTCAAATACAATACATATCCTTGGGAGGAGCCCCATAAGGATTACAGATTGTACACAAATGGAACATGGTATGCCATTATGAGTTCACACGTTACACCCATGTGCAATTGTGCATTCCTGCAATGTGAGCTGCAGGTGGTTCCCATAACCTGTTAAAGGACAGACTCCTCAATCCCACCATGAATAGGATAGATTTTGGAAGTACAGTACTGTTGGGTGTAGTATAGCAGGGTATATTGGGACATGCAAGTCTTCCATTCAAATGGAACTGATATTGTGGTGACAGAAAACACAGTAATCTTCTGGAGTATACTGAGTGATGTTACTCAGGTATCCTCCAGAAGGATCAGCTGTATCCCTGTTGCACAAGTGCATCCTGTGCACTGTGTGTAGGGAAATTAAACAAATTAATGACAGTAGTTATGTCCCAATACAACAGGTAGATGAGGCAGGATCCTTCAAAGCTACGTTCCCCACCCTTTTCTGTGTTTGACCCTTTCAAACGAATGTAGGCAACACTTTGAGCAATGGGGTGATGATTTCCCCGTTGACTAGAACATTTTTAGTTTTTTTTAGTTAGCTAATGATGATTAATGAGTACATACACCTTGTTAGATTCATTCATGGCGGTGTGCTTGAATCTCAGTTTAAGTTTATTCAAACCTCCAAACTCTTTGCTTATGGTAATTTAAATTAAATGAAAGTAGGCTATAGTACTCCAGTTACGCTTTCATGAAGCGTTCGGGGACTAGGCTAACGTCGGAATTGTAATTCCGGCCGACGACCGTCACATTTGCTAGTTAGCCTACCAATGTAAATCTCCATGCGGCTGCCCGGGGTTTAAATTCAGCGAAACTTTGGTGGTCGTTTTGTTGAAAATATGCGAATCTCAGTAAGTAGTTTTCACATTTGAATGTTGTGACTTGTCAGCATGTTTGCTTTAATTAACCATAGGTAGATCTACTCACCTGTTTTAGTTGGGCGATGTTTGAACTCCGAGGCGTCACTGCTGCTTGCTTGCAGTCAACGGGGCTATCGTTAAGCTAGTTTTAAGTGTTTATTGTTAGCCTAGTTCGTATGTATCTCCCGCACACAGGAAGAATGTTAAACCACTATGTGTTGTTATCTGTTTGTAGTTTCTACAGGACACGCAGATGGTGTCTTGTTGTGGGCATTTTTACTTTGGAGTTAGGCAGTGCTGTAAAGTAACTTAGTACATTTACTCAAGTAGCCTAACGTACACTTCTTAGTTACTTGTACTTTTCTTGATTTATTTCCATGTTATGCTTCTTTGTACTTCTACTCCACTGCAGTTCAGAGGTAAATAGCAGCCTACTTGTACTTTTATTTATTTAGCAGCTACATTCATGATAAACTAGACACACCTGGATTAAATTCACATTCTACCCAGCATTAAATAAAGTAATATAAAATAGTTTCACTTTAATCAGTTTAGATAAAAATATCAATACATCAACCCAATCCTCTCAACCCGATGCTTACCTATAACCAAAACATAGTAGCCTATATGATTCTGATATGATGAAGCTCTGCCAAATTAGTGTACCTTTTACTTGAGTAACATTTTGCATACAGTTATTTTACTTGTAAAAGAGTATTCCTACAATTTTGGTATTTCTACTTATACAAGATGTGACTCACATCTTGTGAGTAGTTCTTCCACCTTTGGAGTTAGGCTGAGTGTAACGAGTGTTTCAACATACTCTTCCTCCTTTATCCTGTCCTCACAGCTTTTCATTCCTTGTTTGAATGACAAACATATGTAGAGTGTATTTTATGTCTGTTTATACCAGGTTGATACTTGTTTGAAATCGAATGCAGAGCCTATGACTCAACGAGGAAATGCCAGAAACATAAAGCTAAGCAAAGCAGCTAAAAAGGGAACATTGTTTAATACTGTTACTTAGTTTTCACTTCTGCTTTTAAGTTTGAGGTAAAATCCCTAATCTGCATTTTGTTTTAACACCAGGCCCTTTATACTGTTTTATAGCAACCATGATTATAACAAAAATATGTATTTTGTATCGTGGTTAAATACACATATTGTTGCTTAGGTAATCCAGTGCCGCTTAAATCAGTTTGTTTACTTCTTCATGCCCCCTACACACGCATACAATGTCTATAAATTGAGTTGTTGCTCTTGTAAATAATCTGCCAATAAGGAGACGAAAGCACAGTAAACTGATTTAAAGGTGGATTATTGGATGATCTCTTTAATATTTCATCATTTTAAAAATTAAAATGTGTGGCAAAACAGCTTATCTCTGATAACAAATAACTGTTTCACATCCAGAGTCAATTCAGAGGACGTCAGATGACAATCAAGCTACGGTATTGTATAGCCACCATAAGACATGGGCTAAGAATGTCGTTGGGCACATTTTTTAGATTTTTTTTGGAGGGCAGCTTACTTTATCCTGCTTTAATCAGCTGTGCTGGCTTGAACAGTTTGCCTGAGAAACTTCCTGAGACACTCTCGTATAAGACAGTAATTCAAATTATTTGGTTTCATAGCAGGAAAGCTGCATATGAAAAAGACCCAGACACTTTGTTCTTTACTCTACATTTTTTGGCATCTTATCACTCTCTGGAAAAAAGAAAATGTTTGACTTGTACATTTAGCCCTGCTGCACTTTATTATCTAACATACTAAACTCACTTATAGTAAAGAAAAAAAGGTTGTGTTTCATATATTTGTCTATAACAATATACATTTCACTTTATGTAAAGGGGTGTAAAGTGATTCTCAGATTCCATCTCTTTTCAAATTCCCAATAGGTTAAAGACTCCTTTTGTAAGTTAAGTGCAGTTTTCACCTTACAATACATGCCATACAGTACAGTTTAGGAGCCTAAACATATCTTAGTTGAAAAACATGCACAATAGCACCACAACAATCGTTATACATGAACAAATTGTTCTAGATGAAGGTAAATGACACATACAAAAAAAGTGGGAGGTCTGCAGAAACCTGTAAAACCAGAAATAAAGTAATCTTACCGAGAGTGGACAAACAAATACCGGAAAAATAAGTTTTGTCACATGACATATATTAATAGTGTCTTCTGGGAAGTTGTCTTTTGTACCATGACTAACATTTACCATTTTATGATGGGGGTAATATCTTCAAATAATCAGTTAGTGAAGCACTACCACACCTCCATGTTTCTTACTTCTGCAGTACGAGCCTAGGGCTGCTCAATTAATCGCAATTAGAATTTTGGCTTGCAACGATTATGAAAACAACATAATCGAAATAAAACGATTGTTTATTTAATTATTTTGTATTGGTTTTTCAGTTGAATTATACTTAAAGTTCAGGGTAATTAACTGTTAAAAACATACTGTTCACATTTTTTTTTCAATAAATGGATGTTTTCAAAGTCAATGGATAATCGTTTTTAATAATCGTGATATCAATTATTGACTCAAATAATCGAGATTATGATTTTTGCCATAATCGAGCAGCCCTATACGAGCTAATGTGATAAGCCTGATTTTGTTTGGTTTGGTTAACCCATAGCCAGTAAACCCGGCGTTAGGAACCAAACCTGAAAAAGTATAACTGGGTCAGCCCTGACAGGTAAAAGCCTTGGCATGGTAAACCTTTTGTTCAAACGAGGTGTTCCCCTTGCTTCTTTGTTGGATTATGTTCCTCCAACTGAAATGTTCACAAAAGGCTGTTTTGAGAAGCTACGTGACATGCTAGACGAGCTTTAATCAAAGACAAAGGTGCAATCAACACATGTTTGGATATCATGGCCATGTACCTTTTTATAAGGGCAGAAATGCACTCCTAGAGCGCTTTGAGTAGGCTCTACTCACTAACCCACAACTAACTCCACACACATTGCTCATTCTTATACCAAGGTGGGTAGGGAGTACAGATACATTCTGCAGAAATGTTGTGTTGTTTGATTTACAATTGAAATGAACTAAAAACAGCATAAATACGCACATTGAGCCGTATCAATATTAGGAAACATGTTCCATAGCCACCAGGAACTACCACTGATAACATGTCAGTGATAAGAAGCCGTATATAAAGCAAAAGACAGCATATGCTTAACATATCAACTACAGCCAACTGTATGTGCTGATTGTTCTCCTGTTTAGTGGCAGAGAGAATCGCTGACATGCAAAAACATTGCTGCTGTTTGAGCCAGTGCTACAGAAACTGGTTCAGTAAGCAAACACAGACTACCTTTAGTATCACAACATGTCTTTGTATCTCAGTATGATAGCAAACTTGAGACCAGGATATGCAACGGTAACAATAATCGAATTGCGCCCCCAACGCAAAGCAGCGAGCTGATCTTCCATCTTTGCAATGAAAACGTTGATTCTACCAAGTTGCACTCACCCACATGTTGTAGCGTCTTCTTTGGTAAGGCCTAGAAGCACCTCATCCAACACGAAGTACAGAGTAAACACGACCCTCCCTGGAGGTGGGACTCTCCTGTAACTCACTGTCCCCTGGATGTCCTTCGTCTTCTTCCTCTCACCCTCCTGCTTCACTTGCTTAAACTAGAAAACCTGGTTTGATTCGGTATCTCTCTCTCTTTCCCTCCCCTTTTTTCTTTTTACAGCAGTGTAACTGAATCTGATAAGAAGGGTGCCTGACTTGCCCCTCTTTGAAACCCCACGGCAGTAATACAAGATACTGGTTGTATAGAGTTTTTTTTTTGACGCTAAACAAATTCAGAGAGAGCTGTATTTGAATGACCAAGCCCTGCTGACAAAACAAAAGTATTTCAGGTAACCTGAAACTTAAACCCTCCTCTCTCGGTCACTGTCCCTCCTCCCACACATCCTTCCGCCCCAAACATTTTAAGCCGTCTGGACATAAAGCACACAATCTTTTTTTGTGTTGCCCCCTTTAGTGTATTTAACTCCCTAGCTCTCCTCAAGTATCTCTTTGCCTCTCAAATGCTACCCAAACATAGCAACAAATTCATCTGCTTAGATACAAATAAGTGCACGTGACACATTGCCTCCCGTATCCATACTCAACATTATGTTAATCGTGGTGTGGTGTGTGTGCACTGAGGTAACATGCCCTGAGGCGGAGGTGTGTGAACTCATCTCAGCTGTTGTTTTGACAGTCTAATGAGTCAGTTGGTGTCTGTGAGGAGTTCCTGACATCAAGTTGTGACTCATACTGTGCCATGCTAGCATGAGCAGAACAGGAATATGACAAAAACATTCAATGTCTTACAAGAAACAAGTGCTTTGAGGTAAATGAGGTTTGAGCATGAAGAATGTTCACAATGACAATGGTAACATACTAAGGAGTTAGCACGTATGTGTGATTAAAATAGATAACCAGCTGTACTTAATTTTTCTGTATGGCAATCCATCTGATAGCTGTCAAGCATTTCATAAATTAACTAAAATGTCAACCTCATTGTGGCACAGCTTTACAAGTCAGAGCATCAACAAACTGATTAGCAAACATCCTCTTGGAACAATGAATGACAACTTATGACAATCCCTGAAGGCTTTCTGTATGTTAGTCCGGAAAAAACAGATTAACTTATTGCCATTGTCTAAACTTTAAAATCGTAAAAATATATTGGAATATGCCTTTTATCTAAGCAGAATCAAAGGTTACTTGAAAATGGAATTATGACGGAAAAGCCTTTTACTATGTTGTATTAGTAAATTGGCATTTTTTTTAGATACACCTATTGTCAGGGATGTCCTTGGATGTAATAGTGAAACGGTTTGTTTGATTGGATTGTGGCCAGAGGAGCAACATACCTGGACTATTCAAACAATAGAAAAAAAGCGGCACATTTATTCCACATGTGAAAGCGGTGTTACATTTCCTTTTTTAGGTTTCAGTCAATGACCACTTTGGTCACCAGCTCAGTGCTTCTAGTAATTAAGTCTCTGTGACTGTTATGGGACACTGAGCATAGGCAACTGAGGGAAAACATATTTGTAGTTTGAGAAACAAATCCGAGGTTGGCTAAAGAGAGAGAGACATTGTTAGAAACAGCAGCTGATTGTGTTGCTTGATCTGCACTTTGAACCCTTAAGATTACTCCTAACTTTTCCTCTCATAAAATGTGGTCTATGGACTCTAGACAAAAAAAATTCAAAGTATACAGCAAATGCAAAAATAGATTAGTGGATAGATGTATGCGGTGTTGGTAGGGAAATCAATAGATGTATAGATACATTGATAGAGCTAGGCTCACTTTGAAGCAAATTACCTCTGAACCTTCTCCAAACAAGGTCTCATTCAGCCAATAACCTCACATAACCTTGATGATATTATGGTTTCCATAGGGTTGCCAAGACATACAGAGACTCTAACCTTGTATTCAATCTAGAGTAAGCCCCCATGTTGTGGTTTGACTTGAATGAGCTTAGTTAAAGTCAATATAGTTTAACTTGGATATTAGTTTGGTACCAAAAGGTTGCATGCAAAGTGTGCCCATTTCTTTAATTTTTCTATGAGGTCAAACTGTCAATTTTTTTCATTTTGCCATCAGTAATTACAGCATGATATTCAAAAACAGTTCAAATTTTAAACGGATGATATTAATTTGTTCCTCTTTCTTTATTTCTTTATCAATTGAATCCCCTTTTGCTAAAATGTTTGTTTTCGTCTTACACAGGGCGATTGTTAAACTGAAGGAGAACTAAATACGCTGCTGACTTCCTCAACGGTTTATAGTCCAGATGGGTGACATATTAACAAATCTAATCTACTGAAGGCTAGAGCTATTTGTTTAGATTCACAATGTAATACAATGCAGGCCAACTGAGAAAAGTGGAGTTAAAATGATTACACTGTAATATGTAATCTCTAACAGCATCTTAGGAAAATGTTGAATCTATTTTATTTGTCATTGACATTAAAAAATGCAGCAACTATATTATGCTAAAATGTCTCCGAAACTTAAGCAGGGATCTTTTGAAACTGTTTTCTGGAAGAATTTGATTTCAAGATAATTTTCAACAAAGCAACATGAACATAGAACCAGCTCTAGTCCAATTTTAAAAAAGAAATAAAAAAATCTCTTACAGCTAAACGGGTTGTTAAGTTGATCTAACTTTGAAAGGAGATATAGGATTTTTTTAAGTTTACCTACCTTAAACATATTATACTTTATGTTTTAAGTAGCTTCTTTTACAGGATGACTAGAGAGCAAATAATTACCGGTATGTATCATGGATTTAGATCACTTGGCAGATCAAAGACATAACCCCTTAACAAGATGACTATAATATTCACTTTTGTAAAGTAAGTATATATACTAAAATGTCTCTATGAAGTTAAAGTCAATATTCCAGCCCATGTAATAATAGCCAAGTTGTACTGAACATCTTCATTCTTGCCTCGTGTACCTACTTGTTCACCTGACATTGTTCACAAAAACACACATTCTTTCTTTTGTTTATCGTGTGCGTTCAGGGCCAGATTTCTGTTTCTTGAAAAGAAACACAAAGTGAAGGGGAACGACGAGCTCGTTTGTTATAGTCTGAAATGGTGGTGCTCTCATGTGACATGTAATTATTCTAGGACAACATTTGAAACCTGTAAAGCTTTTTACTAGTGATATTTCAAAGGTTCTTTACTTTGATAGATCATTTGTTAAATACATTTCACGATCATATGGTACCCACACTGTGCTGAATTACACTGATTTAAAATCTGGAACTTTCCTTTAAAGCCTTATTCATCCTTATGAGACAAGCTGATAAGGATGGTATGCAGTTTTAATGGAACACTTATCTAGAGATAATACAGGCTATATCTAGGTTAGAAAAACATTTACTAATATAGCATACGTCGATTCTCCCGCCCAATGATTTTGTTGTTGCTGAAGAAATGCGATTCAGACACATTAGTTCAAATGTTGAGGCTATGGTGGTTAGTTTTTGAATACACAGAAATAAAAGAAATAACATAACTTCTCACGCAGAAGTCACTCCTCACATCACTGTTGTCTTACTCACCTTTAAATTAGTTGTCACCCTTTTTTTCCTTTTCAGAAAAGCATCTGGTTTGAAAACTGGTTGGAGAAAAGTTTTGCTGGCGTCTGCATGCACAAATCTGCATTTTTGTCTGAGTAGTTTCCTGACCGACCCTTATTGATTTAACAACAGGGTACACCTCCCATCATCCCACCTCTCCCTCCACTGCAAACAACTCTGTTATGCTCTCTTCCCCTTTCCCCTCTCTCTCGCTCTCTCTATCTCTCACACACACACACACACACACACACACACACACACACACACACACACACACACACACACACACACACACACACACACACACACCACCATCAGTCAAGCCACCAAAGCTTTCCTTTGTCCACACAGGTGTGCATTTTGTGTAACTTGATATTATGTTTGTTTCATTTTAAGGGGAAGTGTGAAAAAAAAGGATAATTATTAACAACTTCCCACTTTATGTTCCCTAAGACCTAAATAATGTATGTTGTCCTTCTCTAACCTGGACACCCACATTTTTGACATGTGTGACGTGTGTGTGTTTTTGAAGTAATTAGAAAAACAGAATTTGGAAAATGACATTTCATCCATACAGGACAAAAGAAAGAGAAGGAAAATGAAACATTCATAGAGTGGATTAAACAAAGAGACATTTTGACCAAAATGGTATGTATTTACTAAATACCACATATGTTATCTTAGGCATTTATTGTATTTCAAGGTTTAATTGTGTGGATATTCAGTCTCATGGCATTTCGTTATAGTCACGAAATACATTTATCTATTGATTCGTGTTCACCAACACGATTTTCCCATTTTTTTCGTGTCACACAGAACAATTTTAAAAGCAATGTATTTCTATTGGTAGTATGTTTTGTGCCTGCAGCACATATTTTTGTCCGGTCGGGTCTTTGAAGACCGGAAGCTGTGTGGTTGATAAAAACATTTTCTTACTCAATATCAAGCCACGATTATTGTTTTTATTTTAAATTGTATAATGTCAGACTTTTTTTGCCGTCCGTGAGGAAAAGAAATGGGGCTCAGAATACTGAAATCTGTATTTTTTAAAATCTTTTTTTCCTTCTATTTTGTTATTATTTGGTGCAGGCACAAAACATACTACCAATAGAAATACATTGCTTTTTTTTTTTAAATGGGAAAATCGTTTTGGTGAACACAAATCAATAGATTACATTTTGTGACTATAACACGAAATGGGTTGGGATATTCCAGTAACAATCGACACGACACCTGTGTTTCAGTTCCCTGTAGAATCACAAAACACCTCTTTAATATGGTGTCATTGTATAAGCTCAGCCGCAACCAGCCTGACCGGCAATAATAAATAATGGATTTACAGTATAAGGAAGTATTTGTCTGGTGAGAAATAACACCACTTGTTATGCAGCATAAATTGGCTTCATTTCTCGGCAGCAATTCATTCCTTCTCACATGGGAATAGATGGGAAGATAGAGGCCTTTGTAACCTAATAATCTATTATTGCCTTAATCACCCTCAAGAGGATCAATGACGCCTCTACCTGAGATGCGATGGTCAGATACAATTGTTTCCTCATAATTCGAGCCATATTATTACCAAAGAATCCCAAAAGATTTACCGATAATTTTGTTCTCTGCTTGGAGTTACCGCTCACCTCATGAACACGCAGACACACGTGCACCACCAGAGATTCACAAATGTATGAAAATAGATATGCAGATTTATAGTTTGTGGTTTTCATCTCAATTTCTACTGAGATTTTGGTTTGGTCGAATGTATTGACAACATTTCTAAGAATATGTTTGGGCATTCAAATCTTAAATTGATAGGGATATAGTTGAGAAAGATGGGAGAGGAGGGCAATTACATGCAGGGTTTGACTGCTCAGGGCATTGACGCCTATATACTAGCACCCTAACAACTCTGCTATCTGTTGCCTCTAATTCTAACTTTTAAAGTTGATGATTGATTGGATTTAAACATATCGTAAGTGACGAAAAACCCAACAAAATACTAGTATCTTCTTATCACACAATATATCTTTAAAACCTTTTCTTAAAGGTGACCCATCATGCAAAATGCACTTTTGTATGTCTTTTATACTTGAACATGTGTCCCCGGTGTTCCAGGGAACTCACCAAGTGTCAGAAAACACAACCCTCTCTATTTTCCTCCATACCCAAATCTCTTAAAAAGGGGCTGCAACGGATCTGATACAGACTGATCCAGATTTGAACACTTCTGTGACATCACAGAAGTGGCGCTACGGCTATTGGGCCAACTCCACCAATCAGGAGGAGACAGTCACGGACATTGCCATTCGAAAGCGCTGGAGACGCTGTAGTACATATTTCAGGCCACCAGATGGTGCTGTTCTCACAGAATCAGCCCATGCAAAGACAGTGTTAAATTGAGCGAAATGAGGAATGGCTAAAGGTTCAGATACACCGGCCATTCACCTGTGTGTGTTCCATCTTCCATTTTAAATCATTTGTTTACCTCCCTCACTTCCGTTAACGCTTCTCATGCACTGATCCGCTAGCTGAACAGCCAATCGGTGTTATCCCTTTGTCCGACTTCCGGTGGTGTTCCCGACGCCGATTCAACATGTTGAATCGGCAAGAAAAGGCGTCAGGTCGGCAGAAAAGACCCGACGGTGCGGCGCACACCACTCCGAATAGGGCGTGCACACGCTCATGTTCGGCCCGACTCCCATTTACTGCCGATTTCGGGCCGGTGTATCTGGGCCTTAAAATGCATGATCTGCTTGGTATTTTGAAAAATAAAAAGTATAAATATGCCTTATATAGGTATGGTCCTACACTATAATATTCAAATATAGCATGATAGGTCCACTTTAAGTTTACCAGCACTTTTTTGTAGGCCAATGTCTTGGTACTTTTCAAGTGCACGTTATATTTACTTTCATTCAGTGTTTTTACATATACTGTAATAGTACATACAGTATAGTGTGAGCACTATAGTATTTGCAGTAATTATGATGAAGCGCAGTAATTCAGTCCTCCAGTAGGAGTCCCCATGCACCTGGTTTATGTGTTATTACCTGGCTCTCTGTTAATGATTTGTTCAAGAGGTACAAAATAAGCAGCTCTTTCTTGAACTATGAGAACCTGAGGCACAAAAGAAAGATACTGATGTTGTTGCTAAGCTTTGGTTTCTAAATAGCTTTCGTTAAGCTTTACAAGTCCATAATGTTGCAGAGTTTCCAGTTGTGTTCGAGTTCCCTGATGTATTTCAGTGAGACATTCATACAAAGGGGTTTTGTGGAAATGCATTAAATTGAACAGTATCAAGGTGCTCCTGAGTACATTTGTGAGCAAAGATTGCTAAGCATTTGTGTCCAGGTGAGAACAGGCCATAATATCTGCTTTGTTAAACATTTTGCTGGTAAAGAAAAGGGTGGAAGAAAGGCCGGATAAAGAAAGAAGATGGACTGGTTTAAAGGAATGACTGGTATGAGGACATGGACAGGTAGATGTAGGCATAGAAAGAATAAAAAACAGTAATCTGATGTGACACAGCAAGACAAACCATTTGATGAAGATTGATGTAAAGTAAGTGAACAGAGCAGACCTCTGAGTGGACAGGAAGGGGAGTCGAAGAGAGACAAGATATTACATCTGCTATTCTGGCTTGTCAGCTATGGGGAATGGAGGTAAGAATTTTTAAGCCTAGCTTTTTTATTATAAATATGTGATCCACGATAACACCTTTTTAGAAAACACTGTGTAGTTATTCAGAGAAATGTTTCTCCTCAACATTGTTGCCCTTGATTTCCAACAACATGTAGTTATGATTCCGTGTTTGATGGGCTGCTTGTTGTTGCACATTTCTCACAGTCTTAGAGCTCAGCTTGTTTCCTGCACATTACAAGCTGTGTCAATGTTGTTTGAAAAAAATAAGGTAAAACAGTGAAAACTATTTAGAAAGTTTAGTAAGACATAGTTCTGCCTTTACTGCTGCTGATACTAATTCACTAAAGAGAAAACATAAGGAAAATGTAATGAAAGTCCAAGCCTTTTACATCAAGTGCCGCTACCCGCTGTATTTTTGTTTCTTAAATCCCCCCATACTTTCCAAAGGCTGCTAATGAAGGTGAATGCAGAGGCGGTATTTTTCCGGGGATAGTTTTCCTAACTCATTTCATCAGAGTTAATATTAATTCATAATGAACTGATATTGATCCAATTAAGCACAGGCAGCCACACAGACAACTATTTCAGTTGGTCATTATTTATGTTTCAAAACAAACCTTGTTGTCATTGATTTGGCTTGTTTATTGTTCTTCACATGCTTGTAAGGTTATTTGTGTTGAACTCTGGCTATTATCTAATCCTCTACCCTCTGTATTTTTATCGTCAGAGAGCAGGGTAAACCCGACAGCAGTCGGGATCGCTGTGGGCTTTAGTATCCTGTTTATCCTCTTCAGCATTGCCATTGCGCAATTCTGCTGCAAGTACAAATGCAAAAGCTGCAAAAAATGCTGCAAGAAAAAGGGTGAGCAGAGCTTTAATACGTCATCAAAAGAAATTCCAATCTTGTTTGTATTAAGGCTTGCAGATAGCTTTGTTGTTGTCTGCCCTGGTCTGAAAACATGTTACTGGGCGTGTTACTCTGAATAAGGTGAAGACCTTTGTGAACATTTGAGTAGGACCTACTTTCTGACTAGTAAATACGTGCTGATTGTGGGCTCTAAAATGTGTATACTTTAAATGAATCCAGATTTAAATTATAAGACGTCTAATCTATGTGCATCACAAGCTTCATTCACCTCCTCTAGGAGGGATTTAGGCACAAATCTCAGTGGCACGTATCCTAAACCTGCATGAATAAGACAAAACTGCCCTTTTAAAGACATTTAAACTTCTATGACATATATTTGCTATATGGTTTGAACTGGACAACATCACCCAAAATTAAGACTGCTATATGATGAATCTGTCTTGCTTGTTATATATCCACTCTCTATCTCCTATTCTATAGAGCCTTCACTGAAAGACAAAGTGCTTCAGTAAGTCAATTTTCCAATACAAAGTTTTATTTCCTCATTTATATTTTTCAATGTTGCACGGGTAAGCATTTCGTGTTTGATCTCTATACCCACAGAAAAGTCGGATTAAAGAAGTCCCCTCCTCCCTTCTCCATCAGCAATGTCATAAAGTGATGTCGACTTGCTGGCAGTTGTTTCTGGCGTCAACCATGAGAAGACACTCCCAATGCCTGTCACTTTCCTACGCATCGACTCTTGTTTTCAGTATGTTATCTTTTTCTGTTTGATGCTTTAATTTATGTTGATGTTTTAACCTGATTACTGAGTGTCGGGAAAATACTGAATGTACTTTTCCAATATCAGAGTAGCACATGATAACAAAGGCCTTACGTAGCTGTGTACGTAACAGGATGTATGATTATTATTTTTTAGGCATATGATAGCTATGTGACAACGATTAACATAATGATTCAGCCTCTATGGAGATAGACATATGACTGTCATGTTTATTGCTTACGTGGGCTAATCTGAACTAAGCATAAGAATACTGCTTTGAACCGGTATACATGTATCTTGTGACTGAATAACGCCCTATCTTGTATATAAAGCATGTGAAGGACACTGTTCGGGAACTATTTGTCCCATGCAGCTTTGTGTGTAATAAATCAATGTATCCTGATATTGAAGCTCAAGCCGGTGACGAGTGATATTTTTCTAACACTGAGTAGGGATTTCTTTCATTTTATTTAACATAACTTTGTTTGATGTCACTACCTCTCGACTAAATTAGATTTTTTGGTTGCATCTTGAAATCAAAAGGGCATCCTCGTTTTAAAATGGAAAGAGGCCAATCCATGCTACTGTGTATGCAACATTGTACTTCCATGTCATTTAAACATTAATGAGAAATTACGAGTTATGATTTATGTGGAAAATAAATTAAAACATTCAGTGAATGTTCTTGCAATTTTACTTTATCAGTTTGTGTAATGTTGACATGTTGTTGTGAAATTGGAGAATGAGTATAGACACACAAAATATCAACTGCTTAACCACAGGCACGAGGCAGATCGGTTTCCTATAAGCTGCAGGTGACTTCCCTTACAGTCACATATTTACTTTCTATAGTTGTCGAAACTATGTCTCATTGTTTTACCTTCGTAAAAACCAAAACATGTTTCTCTTTCCAATGTTTTTTTCTGATATGTGCTGCCTACAATATGGAAGAAAAGGTCAACTTCTCTTCTCAGTCACAAACAGTTTAGACATGCATAAAAGAACAGTAGCGGGTTAGTAGTTGGCACATGTTAGTTGAAATTATTTTGCCGACTTCCGTCTCCCCTTTTTGCACATAAAATGGCAGATGATCCACTAATGTGGCTGCGATGCTCAAATACCTTTCCCTGCATTTCTTCCCTTGTTATTATACTAGAGGTAAAAGGTAGACTTTTAAGGCTGACATGAATTTAAAAGTTGGGTATGTTATCATGTTGCCTTCGTCATGAAAAGGCAAATTCAGGCCTGCCAGACAAAGATAATAATTGCCACTTTCTTATTTCTGAGTACGCTACTGCAAAAACACTTCCTGTAGAAGTTATGATGTATTTATAAAACTTCCATCAACTCCTAATAGTAATGAGATAAACATATTTATTCAATCTGCTTTCCATACTACACATTGTGCTTCTTATCCACTCATTAAAAAACCCAACTGATAGATTAAGGTTTCAGCTTTCATTTCTGCAATGCGATGAATATCTTTTTGGTTAACTGTCAGCGGCTGTGTGGGTTTGCTAAGTGTCACGAAAGTGCGCACACACTCTGCATTAACTCATGTAGAGCTCCTGACATTCACTCGTGATTTGATTTGCAAAGACTAATATGAGTGATAAAGCGAGGTGAGTGACAATGAACTCGCTTCAACTTGTTGCTTATGGTTTTTGGAGTCAGAATACCACACAGCATTTGTCTGGAATCAGTGTAATTTCATCAGAAAATGTAGTTGAGATGAGTAATTTGACAATGTCTATATTCAGGGGGTCCGCGGGGTCTTAAAAAGTATCTGCAAAATCCGTTAAACACCTGAACAGTTGAAACAACATCCCTAATATTCATTTGGCTGCTACTTAAAAAATATATTTAAATTATTTATCTATTTACCTATCCTTTTTCAATAATAGCATATAGACTCTTATTGCACTATTTCACTTTTTTAAAACTATTTTTCTTTTTGTTTTTACTATTTACTATTTATTTGCACTATATTTATTCTGTTTATCTGTGTTTTGTGTTGCTCTGTTGGAGAAGCTTGTGACACAAGATTTTCATTGGCATAACTACACTGTAGCTATGTTCGTATGACTAAATAAAGAACATTGAACCTATTAAAAGTTGATAAATCAATTTAGCGAAAATTAAGGCTATTAGAAAGTATTAAACGGCATTTTCCAAGGTTTTACATTTTGTAGCTTATTTTCAATAAGTATATAAATTGTCCAAAGAGGTTGTATTTTACAGTCTGCCTGAATGTAATCATTGCGTAGGTGTGTAGTGTGATTCTTTGTAGTTTATTTATGGCATCCCGTTGGATTTGACGTCATCTGAAAAGGACATCGCACGCTCACTGCTTGATAGCGCGCGAAGGTCCGTTTACGCCGGTTGTTACACAACATCGTTATGGGGAAATGCAAGTCTGCGTCCAAATGGTTGGAAGATAAGGAGGAAGGACATTCAATTACTGTATAGTAAATGTGAGGTAAAGTGTGTCGCCAATGTAACCAGTTAAAACTTGAAGTGGCGATGAGGTCTTAAAATGTATGGAAATAGTCTTAAAAAAGGTGACATGCCTTTGTGACGTGCAACAACATTAACATGAACCTTTCTGTTGGTCGCTTGTTAGCAGACCCTTCACGTGATGGCAGAGCGAACAGATACAGACAAGGCCCATAGTGATAGCCCTATAGTTTAAATCTACTACCCACAAATAAACATATGGACATGGGTTACTATTTTTAAAAAAAAGTGTAAATATATTTAGGAACCTGTCCATGTGATTTTAATTGGGGGTGGACCTCAAATCCTCTAGGGGGGTGCGGGGGCATGCTCCCCCGGTAAGATCTTTTTTAAATGTTGGAGTTAAATGCATCAATCTGGTGCATTTTGAAGGGAAAATAAAGAGACTAGATCTATGGGAACACCTACAGTATATGAAACAGAACTGTATATATTTTAGGACTGCACGATATTGAAAAAAACTGATATTGCGATATTCTTTTCCCCCTGCGATATATATTGCGTTTTTTTTTAACTATATTTAACCGGATGAAGATTTTAGTCACGGACGTCTGGATCTTAACTGGTTAACTCATCATACCTTAAGTCATGATCTAACATGTCATGATAATGCATGTTGCTTTCCCTCAAATAAGGGGGTTCATCTGTGAATGAAGAAGAGTGGTGTCTAGAAGGGATCAAAGAGATTAAACGTATTGCATTAAACTATAGCAAGCTTCATTATCACGTTAGGGAATTAACATACGTGACCAAATAGGTAATTTAACTTTTTATTCCACAATTAAAACCTTTTTTGTCCAAATAGCAGCAAGGTAGTGGACATATTTTAAACAACATTATGAAAATAAAATTAAGAACAGCTATACACCAGCTCCTTTATGCCGTTTTGAACCTTTCTCGTATGGTGTAACACCGGCAAAGGCATATGAAATAGTTGTTTGCTTTGCATGCAGACTCACAGCCTGCATGTCACTCCACTCAAGTACCGCTGACATGAGAGCCGCGCAAGTTTTCCTTTTGTAGCAAGCAGCAAAATAATTGTAACATGACGTGTTTGAGTTAATTTACCTACTTAATACCTACTTAATTGTTTTTTTTAAATCGCACGTCCCTGCGATGTGAATATCGCGCATGCGCATATCGCGGTTATTGCCATGACACGGTATATCGTTCAGCCCTAATACATTTAAATAATCATAAAATCATGGCCATAACCAATAACACACCATTTCCAATATGAAAAAACACTGACACCCTCAAATGGAAATATGTGTTTACATAAATGGTGAACAAACCGTTTGAGACCCACTGAGAACTTAGACTAAGTTAACGATCTAAACACTCAGAGAGTCCTTTACCTCACCTGAGCTGAGATTATCCCGAGCTTGAATGACACACAGAGACCAATCAACGGCTTTGATTTATGACCTGTATGACAGTGACCATGTCGTTAGGCCACATCATGTAGACACCCAAAAAATCCTCAGGCCAGCAGGCCACTTAACAGGCCAGGCCATCGGGAAATCCCCCGGTTCTCCCGATGGCCAGTCCAGGACTGGGTACAGGAGGCGTAGAGCGAGGGATCATTGTCCATAAGTTAATCGATCGCAGATGGCGTCATGTTCACGGACGAATAAAAATAATAAAATAATTTTAAAAAGCCTAAATGGGTCGTGAAATATACTTGGGTGGCCCTTAATATACCTGGACGACCCGCCCAAGTCTATGTGTGGGAAACCCTGATGGATGACGCTCATGAGACACTGTGTTTTACATACGATAGCTATGTTCCTACAATTAACATGATGACACAGCCCCTAAGGAGATAGGTATATGTTATCATGTTGCCTTCATCATGAAAAGGCAAATTCAGGCCTGCCATACAAAGATAATAATTGCCACTTTCTTATTTCTGAGTACGCTACATCAAAAACACTTCCTGTAGAAGTTATGATGTATTTATAAAACTTCCATCAACTCCTAATAGTAATGAGATAAACATATTTATTCAATCTGCTTTCCATACTACACATTGTGCTTCTTATCCACTCATTAAAAAACCCAACTGATAGATTAAGGTTTCAACTTTCATTTCTGCAATGCGATGAATATCTTTTTGGTTAACTGTCAGCGGCTGTGTGGGTTTGCTAAATGTCACAAAAGTGCGCACACACTCTGCATTAACTCATGTAGAGCTCCTGGCATTCACTCGTGATTTGATTTGCAAAGACTAATATGAGTGATAAAGCGAGGTGAGTGACAATGAACTCGCTTCAACTTGTTGCTTATGGTTTTTGGAGTCAGAATACCACACAGCATTTGTCTGGAATCAGTGTAATTTCATCAGAAAATGTAGTTGAGATGAGTAATTTGACCATGTCTATATTCAGGGGGTCCGCGGGGTCTTAAAAAGTATCTGCAAAATCTGTTAAACACCTGAACAGTTGAAACAAAATCCCTAATATTCATCTGGCTGCTACTTAAAAATTATTTACAAATTATTTATCTATTTACCTATCCTTTTTCAATAATAGCATATAGACTCTTATTGCACTATTTCACTTTTTTAAAACAATTTTTCTTTTTGTATTTCTATTTACTATTTATTTGCACTATATTTATTCTGTTTATCTGTGTTTTGTGTTGCTTTGTTGGAGAAGCTTGTGACACAAGATTTTCATTGGCATAACTACACTGTAGCTATGTTCGTATGACTAAATAAAGAACATTGAACCTATTAAAAGTTGATAAATCAATTTAGCGAAAATTAAGGCTATTAGAAAGTATTAAACGGCATTTTCCAAGGTTTTACATTTTGTAGCTTATTTTCAATAAGTATATAAATGGTCCAAAGAGGTTGTATTCTACAGTCTGCCTGAATGTAATCATTGCGTAGGTGTGTAGTGTGATTCTTTGTAGTTTATTTATGGCATCCCGTTGGATTTGACGTCATCTGAAAAGGACATCGCATGCTCACTGCTTGATAGCGCGCGAAGGTCCGTTTACGCCGGTTTTTACACAACATCGTTATGGGGAAATGCAAGTCTGCGTCCAAATGGTTGGAAGATAAGGAGGAAGGACATTCAATTACTGTATAGTAAATGTGAGGTAAAGTGTGTCGCCAATGTAACCAGTTAAAACTTGAAGTGGCGATGAGGTCTTAAAATGTATGGAAATAGTCTTAAAAAAGGTGACATGCCTTTGTGACGTGTAACAACATTAACATGAACCTTTCTGTTGGTCGCTTGTTAGCAGACCCTTCACGTGATGGCAGAGCGAACAGATACAGACAAGGCCCATAGTGATAGCCCTATAGTTTAAATCTACTACCCACAAATAAACATATGGACATGGGTTACTATTTTTAAAAAAAAGTGTAAATATATTTAGGAACCTGTCCATGTGATTTTAATTGGGGGTGGACCTCAAATCCTCTAGGGGGGTGCGGGGGCATGCTCCCCCGGTAAGATCTTTTTTAAATGTTGGAGTTAAATGCATCAATCTGGTGCATTTTGAAGGGAAAATAAAGAGACTAGATCTATGGGAACACCTGCAGTATATGAAACAGAACTGTATATATTTTAGGACTGCACGATATTGAAAAAAACTGACATTGCGATATTCTTTTCCCCCTGCGATATATATTGCGTTTTTTTTTAACTATATTTAACCGGATGAAGGATTTTAGTCACGGACGTCTGGATCTTAACTGGTTGACTCATCATACCTTAAGTCATGATCTAACATGTCATGATAATGCATGTTGCTTTCCCTCAAATAAGGGGGTTCATCTGTGAATGAAGAAGAGTGGTGTCTAGAAGGGATCAAAGAGATTAAACGTATTGCATTAAACTATAGCAAGCTTCATTATCACGTTAGGGAATTAACATACGTGACCAAATAGGTAATTTAACTTTTTATTCCACAATTAAAACCTTTTTTGTCCAAATAGCAGCAAGGTAGTGGACATATTTTAAACAACATTATGAAAATAAAATTAAGAACAGCTATACACCAGCTCCTTTATGCCGTTTTGAACCTTTCTCATATGGTGTAACACCGGCAAAGGCATCTGAAATAGTTGTTTCTTTGCATGCAGACTCACAGCCTGCATGTCACTCCACTCAAGTACCGCTGACATGAGAGCCGCGCAAGTTTTCCTTTTGTAGTAAGCAGCAAAATAATTGTAACATGACGTGTTTCAGTTAATTTACCTACTTAATACCTACATAATGTTTTTTTTTAAATCGCACGTCCCTGCGATGTGAATATCGCGCATGCGCATATCGCGGTTATCGCCATGACACGGTATATCGTTCAGCCCTAATACATTTAAATAATCATAAAATCATGGCCATAACCAATAACACACCATTTCCAATATGAAAAAACACTGACACCCTCAAATGGAAATATGTGTTTACATAAATGGTGAACAAACCATTTGAGACCCACTGAGAACTTAGACTAAGTTAACTATCTAAACACTCAGAGAGTCCTTTACCTCACCTGAGCTGAGATTATCCCGAGCTTGAATGACACAAAGAGACCAATCAACGGCTTTGATTTATGACCTGTATGACAGTGACCATGTCGTTAGGCCACATCATATAGACACCCAAAACATCCTCAGGCCAGCAGGCCACTTAACAGGCCAGGCCATCGGGAAACCCACCGGTCCTCCCGATGGCCAGTCCAGGACTGGGTACAGGAGGCGTAGAGCGAGGGATCATTGTCCATAAGTTAATCGATCGCAGATGGCGTCATGGTCACGGACGAATAAAAATAATAAAATAATTTTTAAAAGCCTAAATGGGTCGGCAGCCCTTAATATACCTGGACGACCCGCCCAAGTCTATGTGTGGGAAACCCTGATGGATGACGCTCATGAGACACTGTGTTTTACATACGATAGCTATGTTCCTACAATTAACATGATGACACAGCCCCTAAGGAGATAGGTATATGTTATCATGTTGCCTTCATCATGAAAAGGCAAATTCAGGCCTGCCATACAAAGATAATAATTGCCACTTTCTTATTTCTGAGTACGCTACATCAAAAACACTTCCTGTAGAAGTTATGATGTATTTATAAAACTTCCATCAACTCCTAATAGTAATGAGATAAACATATTTATTCAATCTGCTTTCCATATTACACATTGTGCTTCTTATCCACTCATTAAAAAACCCAACTGATAGATTAAGGTTTCAACTTTCATGTCTGCAATGCGATGAATATCTTTTTGGTTAACTGTCAGCGGCTGTGTGGGTTTGCTAAATGTCACGAAAGTGCACACACACTCTGCATTAACTCATGTAGAGCTCCTGGCAGTCACTCGTGATTTCATTTGCAAAGACTAATATGAGTGATAAAGCGAGGTGAGTGACAATGAACTCGCTTCAACTTGTTGCCTATGGTTTTTGGAGTCAGAATACCACACAGCATTTGTCTGGAATCAGTGTAATTTCATCAGAAAATGTAGTTGAGATGAGTAATTTGACAATGTCTATATTCAGGGGGTCCGCGGGGTCTTAAAAAGTATCTGCAAAATCTGTTAAACACCTGAACAGTTGAAATAACATCCCTAATATTCATCTGGCTGCTACTTAAAAGTTATTTAAAAATTATTTATCTATTTACCTATCCTTTTTCAATAATAGCATATAGACTCTTATTGCACTATTTCACTTTTTTAAAACTATTTTTCTTTTTGTATTTCTATTTACTATTTATTTGCACTATATTTATTCTGTTTATCTGTGTTTTGTGTTGCTCTGTTGGAGAAGCTTGTGACACAAGATTTTCATTGGCATAACTACACTGTAGCTATGTTCGTATGACTAAATAAAGAACATTGAACCTATTAAAAGTTGATCAATCAATTTAGCGAAAATTAAGGCTATTAAAAAGTATTAAACGGCATTTTCCAAGGTTTTACATTTTGTAGCTTATTTTCAATAAGTATATAAATGGTCCAAAGAGGTTGTATTCTACATTCTGCCTGAATGTAATCATTGCGTAGGTGTGTAGTGTGATTCTTTGTAGTTTATTTATGGCATCCCGTTGGATTTGATGTCATCTGAAAAGGACATCGCATGCTCACTGCTTGATAGCGCGCGAAAGTCCGTTTACGCCGGTTGTTAAACAACATCGTTATGGGGAAATGCAAGTCTGCGTCCAAATGGTTGGAAGATAAGGAGGAAGGACATTCAATTACTGTATAGTAAATGTGAGGTAAAGTGTGTCGCCAATGTAACCAGTTAAAACTTGAAGTGGCGATGAGGTCTTAAAATGTATGGAAATAGTCTTAAAAAAGGTGACATGCCTTTGTGACGTGCAACAACATTAACATGAACCTTTCTGTTGGTCGCTTGTTAGCAGACCCTTCACGTGATGGCAGAGCGAACAGATACAGACAAGGCCCATAGTGATAGCCCTATAGTTTAAATCTACTACCCACAAATAAACATATGGACATGGGTTACTATTTTTAAAAAAAAGTGTAAATATATTTAGGAACCTGTCCATGTGATTTTAATTGGGGGTGGACCTCAAATCCTCTAGGGGGGTGCGGGGGCATGCTCCCCCGGTAAGATCTTTTTTAAATGTTGGAGTTAAATGCATCAATCTGGTGCATTTTGAAGGGAAAATAAAGAGACTAGATCTATGGGAACACCTGCAGTATATGAAACAGAACTGTATATATTTTAGGACTGCACGATATTGAAAAAAACTGACATTGCGATATTCTTTTCCCCCTGCGATATATATTGCGTTTTTTTTAACTATATTTAACCGGATGAAGGATTTTAGTCACGGACGTCTGGATCTTAACTGGTTGACTCATCATACCTTAAGTCATGATCTAACATGTCATGATAATGCATGTTGCTTTCCCTCAAATAAGGGGGTTCATCTGTGAATGAAGAAGAGTGGTGTCTAGAAGGGAACAAAGAGATTAAACGTATTGCATTAAACTATAGCAAGCTTCATTATCACGTTAGGGAATTAACATACGTGACCAAATAGGTAATTTAACTTTTTATTCCACAATTAAAACCTTTTTTGTCCAAATAGCAGCAAGGTAGTGGACATATTTTAAACAACATTATGAAAATAAAATTAAGAACAGCTATACACCAGCTCCTTTATGCCGTTTTGAACCTTTCTCATATGGTGTAACACCGGCAAAGGCATCTGAAATAGTTGTTTGCTTTGCATGCAGACTCACAGCCTGCATGTCACTCCACTCAAGTACCGCTGACATGAGAGCCGCGCAAGTTTTCCTTTTGTAGCAAGCAGCAAAAATAATTGTAACATGACGTGTTTCAGTTAATTTACCTACTTAATACCTACTTAATTTTTTTTTTTAAATCGCACGTCCCTGCGATGTGAATATCGCGCATGCGCATATCGCGGTTATCGCCATGACACGGTATATCGTTCAGCCCTAATACATTTAAATAATCACACAATCATGGCCATAACCAATAGCACACCATTTCCAATATGAAAAAACTCTGACACCCTCAAATGGAAATATGTGTTTACATAAATGGTGAACAAACCGTTTGAGACCCACTGAGAACTTAGACTAAGTTAACTATCTAAACACTCAGAGAGTCCTTTACCTCACCTGAGCTGAGATTATCCCGAGCTTGAATGACACAAAGAGACCAATCAACGGCTTTGATTTATGACCTGTATGACAGTGACCATGTCGTTAGGCCACATCATGTAGACCAGTGTTTCCCAACCGGGGGTACGCGTACCCCTAGTGGTACGTGGGTGGTCCCCAGGGGGTACATGAAAAGATTTAAGTAAAAAAAAGAAAAAAAAAAAAGATTTGATTTTTTAAAAAAATTATAATTTTTTTTACAGGAAAACTGTACCCAAATAAGGAATAATGCATATTCTGTAATAATGTAACCACAATTGGGGGCATTCAAATTAAGTAATAATTTGCTGGCTATATATTATTATTGGCGCGGCGTTCAGTTTCCCGCCGGACTGTCAGGTGTTACATCATCATCATCATCATCATTGTAGTGGCGCGCTGGTTTTCTTGCTAGCTAGCAAAATATCAACATCCTATCAAGTGAATGCGCTGGTGTTTATTGAGATCAACATTTCTGTTAACATAATCATTATGGATCAATGGCTGAGTCGAGCTGGTTCATCCAGAAACAACAGCACAGGTGATACTGCTGAATCAGGAGAACTCGTTCTCAAGAAAATGAAAACAGAGAAGGTGAAGAATCGTCAGTTTGGTGAACATTATGTGCTCTCCGGGTTTACGGTCACAACTACAGAGCCACCGCAGCCAATGTGTTTCATCTGTGGCGACGTGCTTTCTAATAATAGCATGAAACCATCCCATTTACATCGGCACCTTAGTACTAGACATCCCGCCTGTGTGGGTAAGCCTGCAGAGTTTTTCCACCAAAAGCTGGCTGAATTTAAGGGAAGCCAAGAAAAACTAAGGAAAGCGACATTGGTCTCAACCAAGGCCTTGGAGGCATCTTATGCCGTGTCGCTACTCGTTGCTAAATCGAAAAAGGCATTTACCATAGCCGAAGAGCTAATCTTGCCTGCTGCTATAATTCTCACAGAAACTATGCTCGATAAGAAAGCAGCTGATGTCCTGAAGAAAGTGCCGTTGTCAAATAATACTGTGTGCCATCGGATCGACGACATGGGAATTGACATTATTGACCAAGTGGTGGAAAAATGTAAAGCGTCTGGTACTTTGCAGTTGGACGAATCAACGGATGTCAGTGGGGAAGCACAACTGATTGCGTTTGTGCGTTACAAAGACACTTTGGAGATGAACGAGCACATTCTGTTTTGCAAGAAACTCACAGGGAGAACTACCGGACAGGACGTTTTTAACGTTATTGACAAAAAAAATTCTCTCAACACAAGCTGGATTGGAAATCCTGCTCTCATGTGTGCACAGAAGGCGCTGCGGCGATGACCGGCAGAGTAAATGGATTAATGGCCCACATAAAGAAGGTAAACCCTGACGTTACATGGACGCACTGCATGATTCACCGAGAAGCATTAGCAAGCAAGAGAATGAGTCCAGCCGTAAAAGTGATCAACTTCATACAGTCCAGGCCTTTGAGTCATAGATTGTTTCAGTCACTTTGTGAAGACGGTGGGTCAGAACATAAACAGCTCCTGCTTCACACTGACGTCCGCTGGTTATCCCGAGGGAAGACGTTACAGCGGCTGTTCGAGCTACGCAATGAAGTGAGGGCATTTCTGTCGGAACACACACACCCACTTGTGGCTATGTTCGACGACGCTGACTGGGTAGCTCGGCTGGGATACCTCTCTGATATTTTCAGCAAACTCAACCAGCTGAATCTCTCTCTTCAAGGTAAAGACACAAATGTTCTTAGCTTGTATAACAAAGTGTGTGGATTCATGGAGAAGATCAAGCTCTGGCAGAGCAAATGTGAAAAAGGGGATACAAGTTGTTTCCTGCAGCTGAACGCATACATTGCTACTGGTGAATGTGACAGAGCTCCAATTGTGAAAATAGTACACACACATTTGTCCAAGCTCAAGAATGAGTTCAACTCCTACTTCCCTGATATTGACAACAAGTCATCCACACTGGACTGGGTGCGTAATCCATTTGTGACGTGCATTAACAGCAGCATTCCCGCCAGACTGCAAGAAGACCTCATAGATGTGTCCTCAGATAGGAGCCTGAAGATGAGGTACTCAAGCACACCACTGACACAGTTCTGGTGTGGTGTGGAGAAGGAGTATCCTGAATTGGGGAAACATGCCCTGAATGAACTGTTGCCTTTTGGGTCCACATACCTGTGTGAGGTGACATTCTCCGCCATGACCCACATCAAGACTAAACACAGGAACAGACTCAACTTGGAGAATAACCTGGTCACAGCTGTTGCAACAATCTCCCCCAGACTCACAAAACTGATGAGGGAGAAACAGGCTCAAGTGTCACATTAATTGGTGAGTTACCTTAGTTTTTTTTTTAAAGTCTTTAAACAATGGCTGTTATAATGTATATGATTAGTTATGATTGAATATGATTTAAGTGTCACATTAATTGTCGCATTGGGTCACACAGACAAAAATATCCCCCTCTTCTCTATCGCTCCTCGTCACTTCTCTCCTTCTTCCACTCCCAGGTTTCACCTTAGCTACACACACACACATTTCACACACACACACATTTCACACACACACACACACACGCACGCACGCACGCACACACACATTTGATTATTACGGTATATGGTTATTATATCCCTCTCACATTTTTATATTCAGATCTAATTCTATATTTATTTATTTCTGCTATTACCCTGCCCATACCTATATCCCCCTCCCCCATGCTGCTATGACACCCACATTTACCCAAGGGGATCAATAAAGGAATATCGCATCTGATTGTATCATATCGTATCGTATCGCATCGTATCTCATCTCATCTCATCTTATCTTAGTTTTGTAGCAGATTCTTCAGTGCTTTGTTAACTTAATGTTACAATGGGAATGAAGTGATGATGTCAGACCTCAGAACTAAAGCTTTACTTCAATAAACTGCCAACCTGTGTGACCATGTGACTTTATCCAGGTCATCCACACACACACACACACACACACACACACACACACACACACACACACACACACACACACACACACACACACACACACACACACACACACACACACACACACACACACACACACACACACACACACACACACACACACACACACACACACAGCCGGTCTGCCACAATATATAGACTATTAATATATCCTGGGGATCACCACGATTGATTGCGTAGTAGGGGGTACTTTAGGTTGGCTTGAAATGCTTTGGGGGTACAGTACTCAAAAAAGGTTGGGAACCACTGATGTAGACACCCAAAAGATCCTCAGGCCAGCAGGCCACTTAACAGGCCAGGCCATCGGGAAACCCCCCGGTCCTCCCGATGGCCAGTCCAGGACTGGGTACAGGAGGCGTAGAGTGAGGGATCATTGTCCATAAGTTAATCGATCGCAGATGGCGTCATGGTCACGGACGAATAAAAATAATAAAATAATTTTAAAAAGCCTAAATGGGTCGTGAAATATACTTGGGCGGCCCTTAATATACCTGGACGACCCGCCCAAGTCTATGTGTGGGAAACCCTGATGGATGACGCTCATGAGACACTGTGTTTTACATACGATAGCTATGTTCCTACAATTAACATGATGACACAGCCCCTAAGGAGATAGGCATATGACTGTCATGTTTATTGCTTACGCAGGCCTTAGCTAATCTGAACTAATACCAGAATACTGCTTTGAAGCGGTATTCTTGGATCTTGTGACTGTAACACCCTCTCTTGTATATAAGGCATGTCAAGGACACTATTCGGGGAACCATTTGTACCATGCAACCTCTGTATGTGATGACTACTTCCATTCTTGCAAGGATAATAAATACATGTATCCTGATATTGAAGATCAAGCCGGTGACAAGTGATATTTTCTTAACAGTATTACTCCAGTATTATAGAACTGGACGCACTGGGTCAGTAGTGGCTTGACCAAAAATGTGTGCCCCAATGCCTCCTGACAGGATAATCAAGCCAAATATTGACCACAATTGAACTATCATCTACATGAGGTCATCATCAGTGGGCACGTACTGCGTAGTTAGTAACTTGGGTTATTTTGCATTTCTAAGAAGGATTTATTTTTTCTCCGATCTATCTAAAGGTCGTTTCACTTCCCCCTGTACTTAATGCTGCATTTGAAGAAGTCTGTCACTTTATTCTACCACTACTGTATGGGATCTGCTTTATCCCCATAAAGCAGCATTTAAATAAAGGGTGATGTGAAGATATTTTTTTCACTTCGGTATCCGAAATGTCAGTACTGTTTACAGTATTTGCTCTCCTTGCTGTCAATGTGGCACAGGACTTGTGAGTGGAAACCTGAAAGAGGAAGTGATTATTTCAAGTTGAAGAACCACTGCTCTAATTCCTGTACAGAATTTGCATATGGGGATCCCTACAGCAGAGTGTATGTCATGTTTGTCTAACTATTTCCATCATTTGTTTGTTTTCAGGGTTTTCCTTGTGGTTTTGTGGTTCTTGGTTTCTGAAATGTGCTTGGGATTATTTATGAATGTGTGACAGTTACAGAACACTATAGGCAGAACATTATTGTATTGACATGTAGAATAACGGACAAACAAAACCTGACAGAAATACACAATAAATAAATAGTTTTTTTAATAAATTTAAAAAAAAGTAAAAAACGAAGTAGCTCGGACACTGGGTGCAGTTTATGCATATTAATGTCACATGCTTCATATCTCCATAAATTGTCCTGCACATCATCGTAAATTAGAATAGGCACATTTTACTCCTTTGTTTAACACGAGATCACAGCACTTTAAAGTGGCTTCCAAGTAATACATTAATGTCTAAAACTTAAGTGGTAGTGGTAAAAAAGAAAAGAAAAATACATTACATGTCGGTTACCAACATAAAAGTGTCATTTTTTAGCAGAGGTGACAGCCACGGAGAGATCGCAAAATGTCAAGAAGTACGTATCTGTCAAACTGTTTCTCTGCGTTGCTCCCCACACCAGTTTCACTTCCGGGATACAGCCTTTTCAGTCAGTCGTAAATACCAAGTAAGGCAGGGTTGGATAACGCCTTCGTTGGTATGTTTTCTATCTCTAGAAGCTCCTGAAACTTCAACTGACAGCTATCAGCGTGCAGCTGTGTGGTCTAACCTCAATTTCCTGCCTATGTTAAAAAACAACCTGTTGCTTGCTTCGTTTTCTCCTTACAGTTTTCCCCCCTTTGTATTCTCAGGCAATTCCTCTCCCCACAAAACAAACATATGCCTTTTCTTATGAATAAAAAGTGTGTCATGGAAGAAAAGGGAGTGCATTGCTGCAGCTTAGCACTGGGACTTGTTAGGTCAGCATGATTTTATAACGTTGTTGCATTCCACTGCGTATCACTCAGTCGTCAGCTGTACATCACAGAGGGAGAGAGACAAATTGTTCATATTGAAGTCCTGTTCTTCCTCCACTAAGGAAAGCGATGACAGCGTTGTTAGCAAAGGGAACGTATTCTCCAGTTGTATAAAAGTTGTTTCTAAATCATCCACTATAACAGTGTCCATTTGTGTTTGTTTGTGATATCTTGAAAATGTAAGCTGCCCTTTGTTAGAGTCCACAAAATTACAACTGTTGCTGACTTGTCCATTTTCAATACACACAGCTCTGTATTGTTTTATGACTTTGGCTCCATAATGTTCTTGTGTATGGCACCAAGTGCACTGCCCTGTTCCTGAGCAGATACACGATTGAGGCCCAGCCCTGTAACCTGTCACCACTTCAGCCAAAACTGAGTCAGGAAGCATCTGTTTAAACATCTCCTCCTCATCACAGACATTAATCTGCACAGCACAGGGGCTCTGACTGCGATAATTTCCCCCAGCCACCTTTAAAGACCCACTGTCCTGTCCATCTAGGTTTATGGAAGATATATCCACCTGGCAGCAAAGCCCCACCCCACTATCCTCCCTCTTCCCAGTGTTGGAGGACCCCTCATCCTGCAGGGGGTAATCTGTCTGACAGCTAGTGGAGCTCTCAGATCCTCCCAAGCTGCCAAAGCCGCTGTCCTCTTGTCTCATTGGAGGACTTCCCTCGCTGTTTGTAGCAGAGTTGGTCTCCATGCTAACTCCGCTGTCCAGGCTGGTCCTCCTCTCCTCCTCTTCATCGTCCACTGTTACCGTAACATGTGTCATCGGATCGTTGACACAGGTTTTCACTTCTGTTCTGTTGCTGGACAGGAACCATCCTTTGTCTGTAACAACCTCCACAGCCCCTTCTTTAACAGAAAGTGGAAGCCAGCCTCTAACAGGGGATTTCTTTGGTGAGAAAGGAGAACACAGCGGTTGTTGTATTATTCGTTGTCAACTTGACCATTTCTGAACTGCTAATGTCAATGTGATGGTAAAACAAATTAACTTGACGGTAAATGCCTGCGTAACAGTTATTCATTCAAGTTTTCAATAATCAAATCTACTTACCAATACAGCAGGTGTTTTCTCTTGACCTCTCAGGTAACACAAGAGGATGGTTACTATGATCGCAATGATGGCCAACACACCCAGAATCGATAGGGAAGACACAGCCATTATAAAAAACTCTGGAAGGTAAAAACAGGAAAACGTTTTGGACAGAACCAAATGTAACACATATTTCCCAAACTGTCAAACCTTTAAGAATTATTCAATTTAAAATGTTTTATCTAGCATGATTTATAAATCTACTATGGCAGTTGTGTGCCATACCTGTTTTTCAGCAAGAGAGATATTTGTTTTGTTTGTTAGCACAATTACACATTTTAATTGACAAAGTTTTATTCATTATTTCTATTTTAATTTCCTCACCAGAATCATTTTTTGAATGGTTTTTTTGTGTGTAAATGCTGTTCAATGTTGCTGTCGGGCTCTGTTTCTCACCTTGCTCTGGGAGCTGCAGACACTGTTTTGGGGACACACTGCTGCTGGACATAGCTGTTGCTCCTTCTCCCTCCACCTTGATGCTAACACAGTACTCTCTCCCCCAGTGGAGGGAGCTGAAAGACTTGGTCCTCTGATCCTCGGCCATGTTATCTTCCAAGTATGCTGTGGTATTCTGTAGAGGAAAAAGCATCCCATTCAAATGTCAAGTATTGAAAAATAGTTTCAATTTATTGACCTTACTAAGGCCAAATCCTTTTTTTTATTGCATGTATATTGACATACATCATTGTTAATGTTTTACTGTTTGTATATTTCTCTTACATTATTTAACATATTTTACCTTTGTATCTTGTCCTCTCTCTTCCAGGTAGATGGTGTAGGTGACCCCGTAAGGAAAGAGTTCTTTCAGAATCGGTTTCTGGTGAACAGAAACAGTGAGAGTGCTAGAAGTCGCCCACAAAGTGAAGGAGGGTGGCTGCAATGTCCCTGTAGGAACAGAGAGTGGTAAGAAAACAACATTATAGTGTGTTCAAACTGCTTAAACAGCCCAAATGCTCGTTTTACTAAGGTATTATGATGTATCTACCAAAGTGCCAACCATGCTCACCTTGATTTAAGAAGAATTTCTTCCTTTGTGTCCACACAGACGATGAGATGTTATCTCCTGCAACCAGCTGAACTCTGACCTTATAGGCAGCACGTTTTTCAAGTATAAGGCTGCTTACATCACAGTTCGTCTTTTTGATCCATGTGCAGCTGGCGACCATGGCCCATTCACCACCCACGTACCTAATGACAGAAATCATAATACGACCAAGGAGTAAATAAATGATTTCAATAATAGTCCATTTTTGCTTGTTAATTATTTAAGTAAAGGGAAATTAATACAATCGGTTTGAAGGTAAAGGAGTAAAGAATACAGTGTAATTTAAATAAAAAAATAGGACGTTTGTGATAAGAAAAGGTTAAACATACTTTGCCATTTCTACATTGTAGCGGGAGTCTGACGGAGCGTCCACAGGGTGTTTCCAAAGTACATAAACCTCGCCTTCTGAAATCTTCACAATCACATTGTCAGGCTGAGGGAGGTCCAGTCCTGCAAAAATAAAGTAAATTATGATGTATGTTCAGTGATTATTATGACAAGACATTGATATTTCTCTAAAAGAGATTAATATTGTAAAATCATCAGCCTTGTCAGAGCAAATTCTGAAGTGTTATCTTTAGATAGAAGGCTGTGGTCAGGAAGAGAAAAGGAAGTATGATTAAAAAAGCGCTCTTTTCTTGCAAATCGTTTATGGGATTACTGAAGATTTGACACAGTGGGTTTTCCATAAAAGGAACAGAGAAAGACCCATTTCCACTGTGAGACTTAAGTAAAATAGGAACATTTCTGATAAATGTTCTGTATATTTTTTGTTTCTCCCCTTGATGCCTTCATTATGGAAACCTTATTGCAAATAGGTTTTAAAACGTTTTCATTGTAACAGCCAAATATTTGACCAGTCTGTATTTCTCCTACGGTTTAACCATGACTGCTATAATTCTACAGTCATAAAAAAGTCAGCAAAATGTAAAACAATTAAAATATACATCTAAATAAATAAACTGATAAGAACATTTGATTTAATATATGGTGTAATAAAAGTATTTAATTACCTGACACAAGATTTAGGTAGAAAATCAGGAAGATAAAAATGGTGTTATTGTATATATCCATATCCGGTATATGGAGAGATAATATCATTGAATCATAATCCACACCGGCTGCCAAAAAAAGTCCCTATTGCAATCATCAGTGAAGAAAGTCCAACTGTAGAAAAGTCTTCCCTCCACAACAATGTGTAGCTGTTCAAATTAACATTAAAGTGTTGATAAATTGAGAAGCAGCAGCTCTTCTCTCGCTGATGTGCTGTCCGTTATGAGAAATGAAAAGATGACTAACAAAGGTCTCCACATATATCTTCCTCTCTTACTCAACTCTCCTCCCACTCGGCTGATGAGCTTCCTGTTGTGACTTCATCAGTGACGCTGAAGCTAATTTCATCGCTCTCGACTCTCCAACCAAACGTTTTCCTTCCTCTTTTGCCTTTTTCTTTTTCCCTTTGCACAATGCTGTGAAACCATGGTTTGAAGTTGAATTGCTAATGAGGGCTGTCAAAAATAACACGACAAAAAATCCCTCTCTTGGACTGGAGCTTCGGGATTTCCCTTTAGAATTTTGTAATAGGCATTAGTTCTGGAGCCTTTTTAAAGATATCTTGATTTTGTTTGATATCCATAATGGAAAATATGCATCCTCAAAAGGAGCAGTAATTGTCTTCCTTTGCTTCTGTTCAGTTTTTGTGTGTACGTGCCTTTTTGATTAGAGCACATCTGTGTTTTTTCCTGATATAGTCTGTGACGTTAAATAGCAATGGTAGAGATGTCTGTGAAAAGGATTCAAACTAACAGTGATTTAGGGGGATTTGAATAATTATGTTTAACAAACCGATCAAGCCTGAACAACAAGCAAAACATTTAAAGAATTGTATTCATTTGTTGATAGATGATTAAAGCACCATTAAAATGTAATCTTAACTCAATTCATTATTAGTCTAGTTTGCAGGAAATCAGGCTGGAATTTTGAATTATTGGCTTCTATTTAGTGTTTGAAAATAAGTCTTATATGTATCTAAATGTTAGCTATTGGAAATTAAGAGAGCCACAACTTTTTTTTAAACTTGGGTGGAAGATCTGTATCTCTATCTACTGTATGGTCTTGATAAGCCACAGTGAGCGTAAAAATCCCTCTCCACACCTCATCCCTCAAACATATCACCTCAGTTTTATAACACTTTACAGGAAATGTCTGATAACAATGTTACTGTGGGTGGATATTAAAGCTGGTCATTGGTTAGAAATGATATGCCTTAGAACAGGGGTCTCCAACACGTCGATCACGAGCTACCGGTAGCTCTCAAGCCCTCAATAAGTAGCTCGCCAAGCATTACATTACATTAAATGTTACTTGTTACTTGTTAGACGCTTTTATCCAAAGCGACTTACATACTCAATACTGTGGGCAATCCCCACAGGAGCAATTTGGGGTGAAGTGTCTTGCCCAGGGACACAACGACATGCTGACTGCAGTGGGGTTTGAACCTGTGCTCCCCTGATCCGAACACCAACGCACTATCCCACTGCGCCACACGCATCCCAAGCAAATCCAAAATGTAAAAAATACACACAAAAAAAGGGAAATGTAATTAAAAGAATCTACCCTATGCATAAACGAAACCTTAATCTTAGCGAACTCTATCTACTTACTACAACTCTATGTCTATCCAACACCCCTCCTCCCCCACCCCCCACAATGAATATCGACCAATCACGTTCTTGCAACAGTTTAAAAGGGGAGTGATTAGTAAAATATGCATAAATAAAAAGAAAGAATGCTTACTAGGTAACATAAGATAAGAATAAACAAGTTTAAATTATTTGTTATTGGTTGTGATCATATTCTAAAGATGTTTGGATTATTGAAAAGTATACAGCTCCCTTTCACATGAGTGTTGAGAGCTGTATCCATAAATTCATTTTGTGCTCAAAGTGCCGCAGATTGATGAATTTCACTTCAACAAATATTACAAATATTTCCTGGGGTGCAGGCCCCCGGACCCCCCTAGAGGATGTGAGGTCCACCCCAAAATAAAGCAGGTTAAAATAATTAAATTGCATACATTTTCTTTTAGTAAACACTGAAAACAGGTCCCACAGACCTAAACAGCACGCAAAGTATAATATTAAAATGTGCTAAATATCTACGCTGCAAAAAACAAAACAAAAGAGAAGTAAAAGTAGCTCACTACTTGTTTTATTTTTTGAAAGTAGCTCTCGTCCTAAAAAAGGTTGGAGGGCCCTGCCTTTGAACCATTCTCTGAAAATGTTCCTTATTTTATTAATGGTCAGCACGTTCATTACATAGCATATTCATAAAGTGCAAAAATGTAAACGAGGCCTGGAGTTTTCACACACATCGGGAATTTCCACCTGCATACAACGGTTACATTTTTTTAAAATAACACAATGGATTTGTATTACAAAGCCAAAAAAGGGTTTATAGTTAAATCAAACAAACTATCAAATGTTCTGCCTACATTACCACAGTGCCAGCCTTCAGCCAGCTTTTTCTCATGACCTTGTTTGGTTACTTAACACAATGTACACAACCTCTTATCGGACATCTGTCTTGTCATTAAAAGACTAAACTATTCAACTATTCAACTCTTTTTAAATGCTTTTAAAAGTCGCATGAATACCAGTATTGTTCCCCGAATAAGCGTGTAACAGCAGGTCAGGAGGAGGTGTCAGTCATTAGATGATGATTTGTTTTAGTTTGATTGAACTCTTATAGATGTTTCAGTACTTATTATTCAAAACTATACTTTCAATTCTGAGAAAGGACTTTTCTTTTTAGTAAATCTAAAGATATCACCACAGTTTCCCTCTCTGTTTCTCATCTGCTTTTCCCATGTGACTGATCGAGTTTTAGTTCCTGGTTTATGAAAACATGCCAAACCATGAACCTGTGGTGCTGACGCCTTTTGGTTTCTGTCTTGCAGAAGGACCGAGAACAGCTGAGTCAATTTGTGATGTGGGACGCCACTTAAATGTCACACATCATCTGCTGTTGTTCAGAAGGGGGGCTTTCTCACAGGTCACTTTTGTTACATGAGAGTAGCCCAGTGGCTGCTCACACACACATAGGAAGATTGAATATATCACCCTCTAGTTGTGTTTCAAGGCAAACACACCCTCTCAGGGAATACACAGTAGGGCTTCTTTCAAACTGAGATAATGAATCATTTCTGTATATTAGTAGGGATAAACTTATGACCCACACAAAGACTCAGAGTATGACTGATCATCAAAGGTCTTCGCAATTCAGATCTGTTCCACAAGTGTCTTAAACCAGGTTCAAATCTAGTTCATTGTGGTCATGTGTTGTGTGGCTCAGACCACCAGGCCACCACAATGTCTTATATTTATAATGTTGTGTTTAGTATATGACAGTCAAGAAGAGCAAGCGAATAGAACCCATTCAATTGAGGGAAAGATCTCAATATCACATCGCAAACCACAAATTAGATTGGTCCAACGTATTATGTCAGAGTGAAGGATGCAGCAAAAGCATACACAAATATAACTATTAGATGAAGTTACCTTAGAAAGAGGAACTGTTGGTATTTTGGGATATTCAAACCTTGACAAGTACTTGTGAACCAGAACCATTATGCAAATAAGTAAGGAACATCGAAACTGGAGAGACCTTAGTGACCTAATGTGATCATTAGGAAGGTGAATGTAAGTGAACACAGATTTGGAAGACGACATCAGATGAAGGAAGCTGCAAACGTTTTCAGAAGCACCCACAAGATCTGTGTACAGAGAGGGATAGCTGTGGGAACATTTAAGACGTTGTATAGAAGCCTGACATTCACAAATAAAGGTTAATCAAAACACTCAAACTTTTCCGCCATTTGAGTGTCGCAATATTTACACTCTCTTTAATAATTACCTCTGTTTCTAGGATTTAGTAAAGGGCATTTCCTCATACTCCCTATGATTATAAGGTGTGACATTCACAGATAGGGCAGCCTGCATTAAACAGAAATAATTTTGAATGTATTGGATGTGAAAACAATTTAAGCTCCTGTCATTTTCTGTGCAGATGAAAACATTTGGGTTCAGGGCCCTGACAGCTCAGCTGGTGTCATTTGAGCCACAATGGAGCTTGATACTGCGAAACAAGCTCTGACATTCTCTAGCTGCCACGAAACTGGTCGGGCAGGTGGGAAACTGAAGCACTCGGCACGCCCGTCTCTGTTTGGAGAAGAATGGAGGACTAAGAGAAGGATGGACGCTGGAAGTGGGAGGTGTCAGGCTCTGAGAGGGAAGGCAGACCTACCTTTTGCCAAATGGAGTTCAGAGACAAACACAGTAAAGGAGAAGAAAAGAAGAAAGCTGTGGTGTTAATGTGGCACCAGCATGCACTAATCTCTGCTCTGTGACTGAGTAAACACCTGGATGAGAAAAAGCTCCACCCACCTGCGCTCACCTCCACTCTCCACTCTTTAATTTTCTAAGACCAATGGCAAAGCATGACCAGGTAAGTTATTTTCTTGTCTTTTTTCTTATAATTGAAAATGTCTTCCTCTTGATAAACAGTGTCTTGGCTTTTCCTCAAGATGTTAACCGTCCTCCAGTCAATAGTCAAACTTCCTTCTTGATCAATACTCACCTATCACTCAGACTCTGAATGGCGGCTGTTGTTCTGTTTATCTGCTTCTCTGTCTGTCCTGTTTGAGTTTCAGAGTGTGTCTATAAACATTTGCAGCCTTCATAACTTTAAGGGTGCTTCGCATTGAGTGACAGACTGACTGATTATAGGTTTTATTTGTTTCTGTGTGAATGGAGTTTGAATATTGCTTTAACTAAAATATTGGTTTTACCTAAACCAACCTAAACCAACAGTGAAAAGTGGTTTCTATCAATAGTTTCCATTGTGCACGTTTATAGCAGCTTGAAGCTCTGAAGAATATAACACTTTTCATGAGAAAAAGAAAAAAATAATATTATAGTTATTTTTACAATTTTTGACAATTAATGTTTCCAAATCAGAAATTGGTTTTTATCAATGTGTCTCTACATTTGGGGGAATGTGGTTCTCATCGGATATCTATCTTTAAAATTGCGACATAATTTTAAAACTGTGTTTGTGGCACGTTTGCTTATGCAAATCACGAGTCTTAAGATAAAAGAGGAAGTATGTTGTTAAGTTGTCAGTCAAATGTAACCTTTTTTGTTATAAAACACTTTACTTATGATGAGGCCACAATGTATTGGATATGCCGTTAGTTTTGGGTTAGGTTTTGGTTGCAGTCAAACTGAGTTTACTACCTGATGTTAAGAAATGCAGAGGGCAGACTTGTATCCGCCTTGGCTCTTTTCAGACCCGATTATAGTACACATTAGTTTCCAGTGACATTTTGGGTGGTTTTGTAACTTTCTTTTGACACAGTTATTGGTCCGGGTACAGTTTTCACCTTTCAAATGTCATGTGAACTTCCTAATATTGAAATGTTTTTAGTACCCTTTGGATGATAATGGCCGACAGGCAAACTATGCAAGATGACCTGTGTGTACTCTGCTGGGAAATGTGAAAAACCTGCTCGTCTACTTTTTCAGATCTGCAATTTTCAGTTCAGGCATATTTTGACAATTGATCAGCATGCAATAGAAACATTCTTATGGAACACCTATTGTAGCGAGTCAGCCCATAGTCTGCGCCAACTGAATACCCTTTTATGCAAAGGACCACCCCGCACTCTGCCTTAAATTAGCTTTCTCTATTGGTGGATTTTGCAAGTCAAATCAAAACAAATGTTACTATGATGAAATCAAGGTAATAGACACTGTTCATGTTAAACCTTTGCTATGCTGTAGACCCTCTGATTAACCCATACCCAAGAGTTGATAAAAAAATTGATTAAAAAAACTTAAATCAGACCTTCTGTACGTAACCTTTTTCTAGTTTTCTTTAGTCTTCTCAAACTCTATTGTATGTCATCATAATCCGTAAATGCATGGGTGACACTGCAAACAGGTATTCAGGTCACATAGAGACAGAGTGCAACATATCATACTCTGAAAATGTCAGCATGACTAAGGATAATTTTGTCAACCTACTGTACCTCTACCACTGGTGCAGGTGATAACTTAAATAATGATGGCAACAGTAACCCTTTTTGATTCAACCACATTCCACTACTATTACAGAAAGAGTGAACAATGGCCTGAAACTGACATTTGGAAGAAAATCTTGCTGCACACATATGATAACTGAGTTTCAGGATCCAACTTTTCTGTACGTCTCATTGCCTGAATACAATGTTGTCTTCTTTACCCTGTTAATAGTGAATCCCACCCAGAGAAACTATTTAGGCATTTTATTTTATTTGCAGCAACTATAAAGTTTTTAGCCATTGCTCTGGGACTTAAAGTGTTTCTTTGTTTTGCTCAAGCAGGTTTAGTCACATATTCTGCATCGGTAACGTTCCTTTCCCTGCTTTAGCCTCCCTAGCTGCATTCCACATACCACAAAACCGCATAGCAATATAAGCATGTTGTTGTATAAGCTCAATTGTATTGATAATAATAAGATAACTTTTTAGTAGTTAAAAGTTGTTGGGAAAGAAGCTTATTTTCTTTCTTGCAAAAGGTAGATGAAAAGAACAAAACCACTTAGAAGTCTATAAAGTAAATATGAAGCGAGTGCCAGCAGCAGGTTGTGTCAACTTATCACAAAGACTGGAAATAGGGGGACACAGCGAGCCTTGTTCTGTAAAAGGAAAACAAGTCCAACACCTCTAACACTCACTAATATCTTGTTTGTTATGTTGCATATATTCAGAAATGTACTGTGCTTAGCCAAGATATAGTAAACAGCTTAACCCCCCGTAATACCACAACATGCTGATTTTATTATCATATTTTTCCTCGGATAAAACAAATGAGATAAAGTGTGTAAATCAGTGAGCTTTAGAATAAACTTTAAGGAAGTAATGTTTGCTGCTGACAGAGCTAAGCTTACTGGCAGCTCACTCTAGCTGTTAGGATAAACACACAAAAGTGATATCAACCTTTCCATCTAACACTCAGCAAGACATTAATAACCGTGTATTTCCGGAAAAGTCGAATGTTTAGTCAACGTTATATATCCACATAAAGTAAAATGATTGGAAGCTCAATCATCATGGCATCAGGAAGAAAGAAGAGAAGCGAGTTTGAACCATGAAAGCAGAGTAAAAAACAAAAAATTGCAAGTCATTGTGTGACAAAGACAAATATATAAGGTCTTTAAACGCATTGTCAAACAAAAGATAGAGTTTGACCAACCCATACATCTGTTTACCCTGACTCATTCATAGTGAGCTCAAGTGGAGCTGGGGGAAAACACTGTTGCCACAAAACCTCAGTTTTAGTCGCCCTCATTCTCCCCCTAAACCAGTGGTTCTCAAACTTTTTCTGTCAGGCGAAAAAAAAAAGTCGGGCCCCCCCAACACAAATAGTCACGTAATGGGCCAAGTTATCATTTATTAAAATACATCAATATGAACGTGAACATTCCTTTCAAAATAATAAAAAAATCACTTTGCTAGAACAGTGATAATAAAACAATGCTCCATAAGTCTGTGTGCTCCAAAAATAAATACATAATACAATTTTGCAATCCCTTTGCTAGAACAATAAATGATAATACTTTGCCACTTTGCAATCTGTGCAAAAAAAAATTAAAGAAAGAAAATGCTGATATTTAGCAAAAAAGTGTGTCTTATCACAGCATTAGTGGCTGCAATGAGCCTGTTTTGCACTGCAAATTTCTTCAAAACGGGGTTGCAGGCTCGGTGGCGGTGCCAGATATTTATTTTGGGGGTGCTGTGGGGTAGCTTGACGTTTCATAGAGGGTGCTCAAACATTTAGGCTTTCCCATGAATGTACCGGTCACTGCAGTGGAATTTTCTACTGCAACAATCCCCACGCAAATACACAGTGTACCCACGACTGTTACAATGAAGGCTTGATAATCAGCTCCTGGCATATAGGTGTAAGCAGGAGTAAAGTGCTATTTTTATAGATGGTGTGTGGACCTAACATCCTTTTTTTTTTTTTAATATTGAAGTTAAAAGCATCAATCTGGTGCACTTTGAGAGCAAAATGAAGAGATCTATGGATACATTATGAAACAGAACTGTAAACAGATTTACTTTTTCTTTATGGATATTTTATAAATCACTCTCCTTTTAAACTTTATTCTTGTTTTACTGTCATATAGTATTTCATACTTGTTTTTCATTTATTCTCTTGTTTTTTATAACGATAATGATCGTATAAACGTGTGCCTCGGAAATAATTGTTTACATTAATCGTGACCAAACCGTTTGAGACCCACTGAGACTAAAGTTAACTATCTAAACCAGGGGTCGGCAACCTTTTTGATATGAAGTGCCATTTAAAAAAAAGAATTGTTATCAGCGTGCCAACCATAGGTGTCAACGATCGAGAATTATCAACCGGAGGGGGGTGGGGTTGAGGTGTTGGACGCTCGTGAACTATCAGCAGGAGGGCGGGGAAGCAGTGTGTGGACCTGTCAGCGCAACTTACATGATGCCGAATTTAACAAACACCTTTAAATAATTGGTTTAAACGGCATAATAATAAGGACGATCGTCCGTTCTGTGATTCTCCAGAGCACACATGCTATGATATTAGGCTCATGGAAGTGAAACGAGGAAGCGGAAAAACAGAGGTCTGTGATGTATTTTGTGAAACAGAAGAACAGCTAAATAAATGCAACGGCCTCCCAAGAAGAGCTCGCCTCTCTCCAGTCATTTAAGTTAAAGTTGGTTATTGAACCTGAAGCTTGTTGATTCTGCCCTCCTCGACTACGGTCTGGGAGCCGACAAGAAAGTTCAACACACAGATGGCCAGTCCGCCCCTTTGTAGCGTATTATTTCGATAACAGATGAGCAGATCGCCACTGGGCTTTCAACTAAATACACAGCCACGAAAAAACTGCGGCATTTGTACAGCTCCTTATGGGTACTGCAATTAGTGAAGTGCTTTATTCCTCTGTGGTGAAACGATCAGCACTGCACCACGGAGGAAAGCGGCAGAAAGTCACCTGGAGATAAAGAGAGCGGGGCTGCGTTGCGTGCATGGCTTCCTTCTGCAGGTAACGGGGAGACGCGCTCTGGCGGCGGTCTCGTTCAGGATCGGAAAATACGATTTCAATATTTTGCACACTTATTCCACTTATTCCTAGTGTGCCACTGGTTACGGTGCCGCGTGCCAATGCTGGCACGCGTGCCAGGGGTTGCCGACCCCTGATCTAAACACTCAAAGAGTCCTTTAGCTCACTGAGCCTCTCAGTCTGACAGGAGAGGACTCTCCTCCACCTTGTTGTGAAAAAAGCTCCTTATATCCGTTAGCGTAGCTCACTAGCACCAGAAGCTAACAACAACGATCTCCGGTACCGGTGCGCTCTCTCTTTTGCGCACGCACACAAAATGGCTCGTTCCACACACACACATAGCCGAGCTTCAATTAAACACAGAGACCCAGACGTACTTGTACTGTACTGTAGCATATTATTGTCTAATCAATAATTTTTTTATTTCTTTTAAAAAAAAAATGTTGTCATAACTATTTTTCCTCCTGGTCTCTTGCGCCCCCCCGGCATGCCTCTGCGCACCCCAGGGGGGCGCGCCCCCCACTTTGAGAAACATTGCCCTAAACTCTAATTTGTGAATACCTGTTATCCAACCTGTCCCAAACACTCAATAGCTGATTAAATCCTTTGTCAGAAGTACTTCATATCGCTACTGGAAGAGTGAATCAAAAAGGGGCAGAGGAGATGATGATGCATGGCTAGATAAACAAGGAAATGAACTGTTAAAACCTGATCTTTCACAAACTGTTGCTAGGATACATCACCTTTTATCTCTACAGGAAAGCATGTTTCCCAGGCGAGGATTTACAGTAAACATAGGCTTGATAATAGTCGCAAAGAGGACAATGGGTTACGTGCTTAATCTTGGCAACCATCCAAATCATTTCCTTTTCTAGCCTTTTTCTATTGTATGTCTCATTCCTTGTATAGTAAAACATATTAAACATAGCAAAGTGTCTTGTTTCCAACGGTGATAGATTTCACATTGTATGTATAAAAGCCTTTCCAACACTCATGATGCCTTGCTAGTGGATTTCTTACCTGTTTATTCTTTTCTATTTTTCTCCCAGAACGACCTCCCTCCTCCTTACTACTCTCTTGACTTGCACACCCAGCCCCCCCTCAAGCCCTATGAGGAGGTGGTTTATGGTGTGGGTCCAGGCCTGACACCCCCCAGTCATCCACGTTACATCCCCCAGTATCCACCGTCCGTGGTGGTTTCGCCAGTCACACAGTCTAGCATACGTGAGTGATATCCGCAGCTCACATATTTTCCTGAGAAAACAATGCATGCAGGTGTGGGAGCAACATAAATGGAGACAAGGAGTGTTAATGTGTGTTTGTGTCCCTGTGTCCAGCCCCCAGCAGTAAGAGGAGGAGATGCTGCCACAGTAATGCACAGTGCTGCGGAGGGTCGGGGGGAACCTTACTGCTGCTCGGCCTGCTTGCACTGGCCATCTGGCTTGGAGGTACACTGATTCCTTAAATTAAAGTTAAACCTTTTTAACCAAAAGAGCCATTTTGCTCCTTTTTCCAAAACATTTTTTGGTCCGGAGCCGCAAAACATATTTCATAGCTTGATAGCTAATAAAGTTGTATTTATTGTTATATCAGACAAAAACTACAGTTTTTTTGCATTTATTAGGCTATTTATTACATTATATAAAACTGCTAACCTCTAATAAGGAACAAAGAACTCCTATAAGGAGAATTACAAATAATACACAGGCCTACTTTAAAATAAATTTAACACAGCACTTGGGGAGTCCTCTACACATTTGAAGGAAAAAAAAATATTATTAAAATGGGCCCACTTGGAAAAAAATAAAACATATAGCTGCACCCTAAAAAGAGTTAAAGGTAGGGTAGGTAAAAATGGAGAAACCAGCTTGAATGCGCTAGAATTTGAAAATACACAACCGGAAAAAATCTGCCTCTTCGTTCAGACTTTCTTACAGAGTCCCTCCTCCAACACACACGAACACCTACATGACCAATGAGGGCACGAGATAAGTTTGTGCACAGATGAAAGGCTGACAGGCAGATAGGCCATCCAGTTACTTTAGCCGGGCCGGCTCAGATGATTGGTCGTGCTTTTTACAGTAGCCTACTACGGCTTCCAGAGATACATTTTTGTATGTATTTATTGTCAAAGCATTTAATATATTCATTGCTATTGGGACGTTAAGAGCACTGCATGGAATATAACAAAAAGTGTTTTCTGAAATAAATTACATACCCCATTGAATTATGACTGAAGATTGTCAGCTGTCTTCCTCTCCCGTGTTGTTCCTCGATATGTAAAGGCTGCAGCACCGTTGACAACTTCTCTCTACATATCAAACATACCGGTAAACCAGCATCGTTTGCTGTGAAAGCATATAACTCTGTCCACACAGAATTAAATCCTGTGTTCCTCCGGTACTTTTCTTTAATTTATCCATAGTTCGCTCATCGAGCCGGGGGTCAGGTTATTCGCCTCCAAGAAAAGGCGCTAGCGCTGGACCGTAGCAGGATGTGACGCATATTTTGGTTGATCTAATTAAAACCGTTTTGTTTTTTATTTATGTGTCACAGTATCACCTCAAAATACAAGATACGAAACATTTTGGGGCCGCATGCGGCCCGTGGGCCGCGGGTTGCCAACCCCTGATTTAGACCATTAGATATTGTCATTAATATTCATCTGCTGTTCTAATTTGTTAAAGTATATGTTAGTCAATTGTTCTTGTGCCCTTGTGTTCCTGAAGAGAGTAGATGTGATTTAATTTTTTGTAAATAAGGCTTACTTTTAAAAAGACTATTGCAGGTCTAAATGCCACTAAAAAGAACAAGATTATGGTTGCTAGGTTCTGAAAGAGATTGGTTACGGTTTCATTCTCTAGCATCACTTAACTTTTTAATCGTAGGGCCTACAGCCCTTTTAAAAAGTTAAACTTTATTGCAATTCACAAAACATTGGTTGTTAAAATCTAGTGTTTTTCTAGGGTTGGGGTTGTAGTATTTATGGGATTTGGATCACCATGTAGTGAATGCACGAGTTTAAAGCAGGTATATTATTTATATAGAAATACTTTTGAATAGTTGCTGATATTCTTTAGGCGAGGTACCCAAAGGTGTTGTACTCCTTTAAGTTGCATTTTACTGTTCTAATTTCATGTCAACGTGTAGTTTTAGTTGATTCTAGCAATAATGGCACACTCTATCTCTACTGACCACAACTCTTATTACCCAAACAACAGTTCGTTATGGCACCCGGTTGGCAACAACAGCAATCCTCCACGATGACTACGATGATGACGACGACGATAGAATTCCGCAAAGATATGACACCTGCTCCAACAGTACTGTTAAATGTGATGGGATAATAGACTGCAAACTGGGATCTGACGAAACAAACTGTGGTGAGTAGGCACTATTCAAAGAAACTGCACACAACAGCATGCTTGCATTTGTCAATTCTTGCTGAATGAAGCTAATTTCTTTCCCATTAGATTACTGGTTTCACTGTACAGTAATTGTCTGTAGTTGCAACAGCAGCAGCACACGGGCGAAAGACTCCACATTACAGTCACATTGAGTTAAGTATAACCAAATGATGAGACACCATCTAAGTTGTCCCAATGCTTTTTTTCTTCCCCAGTGAGATTTGACAAGAGCAACGGTCTGCAGGTCAAGACATCTCAGGATGGCCGCTTCCTTCCAGTGTGCCACAAAGACTGGAACAACAACTATGCTGACGAGACCTGTGCTCAGCTAGGACTCAGAAAGTAAATCATCATCCCCTGACTTCATTAATTATTTCGTGATTCCTGACCTAATGCTGAATAGGGTTGGAGCGGTAGCAACAGCACTCCAACGTGAAAAAAATGTGTTACCATTCCTCGTCATCATTCGAAGGGTTTCTGAAGAAGTCATTTAGCATCATTTTGCCAGACCCAATTTCAACAGCAGTGCGGGAACATGTGGGTTTCTATCTCACCTGTAATTGAGATCCATCTCATTTCTCCTCACATGCTGCTATACATTTAGGGTTGAATTGATTCTCCACAACGTCTCCCTGGGGTATGAGTTTCCAGACTCAATCAGGCATTGCTTGGACAAAATGATCTCTGTATGTGCAAGTTTATCTCTACAGCTTTCTGAACTGCCTCTCTCTATCTTTAGGTCATATGTTACCGGAAAAATAAAATCCCAGGGTGCCAACGTTTTATCATTGACAAGCAGAAAATCTCCGCTTCTCCAGAGTCGGGTTAAAGTCAGGTAAACAATCTAGTCCTTATCCCACCTGTTTCATACACAGCTCAGTTCTAACCTGTAATCTTTTTATTATAAAATATATTTAATCATTTCACATTTTAGAATCATTTGTGAAAGTAGTTATCCCACAGACTTATTTTATGCTTTTATTTTATTATAATACTACAATAGAAAGCTGTGTTGGTGCATGCATTTATACCTGACATGTTTTTCTCACTGTGGCATTACGCAGTTCATCGTGTCCAAACCAGGAAGCCGTCTCCCTGCAGTGTGTGGGTAAGGAGCCTCCATCTGTTCCTAAAGCCATGTGTCACGCACAGCCCTTGTCTTTTTCTGTCTCTTTCTTACACATATACTCATAAACACACACGCAATGTACGACTGCACATTAAGCCATTTGAGTATTTGATCAATATCTCTTGACATTCTGACAATACCTTCTTTTTTTTCAAGTTCTAGCCCTCTTTCAATCTATAACCTTAATTAAACTCGAGCCTTCAGAGTTGGGATGACATGGCTGAATTTAAACAACTAGGGTACCAACCATGATATGCAAAACACAATGTTTAACATGCAGGCTAGTTGGGACATTCAACCACAGTCCTGGAGTCTGCTTCTACACGTACACAGCCTTTTCCTGGCACTGCAACACATATCCACCACACCCTTTCTATCCTGTTTACCTAGGCCATCTGGTTCTTTGCTAGTTCATTTGCTGGCCTACTGCTAACCTTAAACTATGCTTACACTTTATACAACTGCTGTTGCTGTTCAAGCAATGTTGCATTTCATAATCCCCAGCGTCAACCTGTAGTCCCTGAGTCTACCTTTCCTATCAGCACTCCCCACTTCCTATTGTGTTATGCAAATATCATCACAGAAAAAATTCTATATTTGCATCATATTCCATATTTATCTAAGTTGGCACACTGAAATAGGCAAGATCACAAAAATAATAAACGTATTAGTTTTAGGTGCAATGGACTGAATTTCACTGTATGATCAAATCTAATTTGTCACATGCACTGTACAAGCAAAACATTAGTAACCCATTTTGTTTTGAGAAGCAGTAACAAAAAGCAACACAGTCCCTCTGTGAGGGCAAACAAAACAAAAAAGCAATAAAAAAAAGGAAGCAGTAACACAATATGATCATTATTTTGCCACCTGATACCCGTGAATCTATCATATTGAATTATCTTTCAACACCTACTATAAAGGATCTGTTTAGCTGTTTCTTTGGACATGTGCAGTATTTTACATTTTTCTTTTATTCTCAGACTGCGGACGCCAGAAGACCACGTCCCGGATCATTGGGGGTAGCGCGGCTAAGGAGGGCCAGTGGCCCTGGCAGGTATCCCTGCACTTCAGAGGATCCCACGTCTGCGGGGCAGTCCTGATCTCTCGTGATTTTGTTCTGACTGCTGCCCATTGCTTCCCAAGGTGACTGACTGACAGAGTAAACCCATCTGAGAATTTGTATACAAACTTATGGATTCATTTTTGTTCTTAACGTGTTTGTTTTTGTCTCAGTTCATAGCACATTGTAATTATAGAAATGCATATTGTGTTTATATCAAGATTCTAATATTCAAAACTGATATAGGTTCTGAAAGAGATTGGTAACAGTCTCCTTCTCTAGCAGCCTAGCATCACTTAACATTTTAATCCTACAGCCCTTTTAAAAAGTTTTTATTTTCGCTGAAACTTAATTGCCATTAGCAAAACATTGGTATTTAATTAGCTGTTTTGTTTATTTATGAGAAACCCATTGCTTTCTACTGAATTTTTTTTTTTTTGATTTGCAGCAGCAACTCTTTATCTCTTCAGAACTGGAAAGTGTATGTTGGATTGATATCTCTGACTAGACCTACTCAGCCCTACATGGTTAAGAGGATTATACTCAACAAAAACTACAACAGCAAGACTAATGACCAGGATGTCGCTCTGCTAAAACTTGAAACACAAGTTACTTTCAATGGTCAGTAAATTATTTATTTAAAATCCTTATCATTTTCACCCTACTTTCATACCTGTTTGAAGGGAGTATGCATATGTAGGAAGTTTCTTTTGCAGTGTGACCTGGTGGGTGACTGACTCTCGTGAAACACTGACAGTTTGCGTTCAAGAGCCTGTGTCAATAAACATTCACTCAGCAGCTGACAAACAGATCACTCAATACCTACAACCTACTGTATAGAGATGTATGTGCTCTGCAGCTGATGAAAAATAACAGCCCTGTGTAGATCTAAAATGTAAAACAAATATATGTATTTTTGTGTTATCCAGATAATATCCATCCAGCTTGCCTGCCAGCTTTTGACCAAGAATTCAAACCTGGAACCGCATGTTGGACCTCAGGATTTGGCACCACTGAGTCAGGATCAGGCAAGAATATGATTTTATTTTTTTAGCGCTCACTGTGTTAAAAGACGCGTTTACATATTCTGCTTAAGGTACACCTGCATATAAGCAATTTTAATCTTTAATCTTTTGATCTTGTTCAATTTTACAGAAACCTTGTAAATTAATGTATGTTTTAAGAGGTTGTTCTTGGGTTCATGGATAACGTATTGTTATAAAGAAGTTTCAGGTAACCCTCAAAATGCAGCTTTCCTTGAAAACAAGCACCGTAACAGTATAAACCTCATGTTAACGTGCAAAATGTTAAGTTGCAAAGGGGCTATTTAAGTTATACCAGATCAGAATTTATTTAGCTGTTTATTTAAAAAAATTGTCTTTCTGTGTTTTGAACTATGTTTAATGCATTCTCGAGGAAATACAATACAATATTTCCATGAAACTAAATAATACAATAATGTATAAATGAAGGCATGTAACGCATGATATAGAACCCAAAGGATTACAATTGGCAATAAGAATGCAGTCAGACCAGATAAACAACTCCAAAAAGGTTGGGGCGCGTATTCCTCAGAAGAAGTAGGTAGAATAAAGTCTCAATCCCTTAGGGAAACATGAATGATTTGCCTGAGAGTAAGTAAATGCATGTCCTGTATATACTGAGAATGATAACAAATGAGAAAGATGGACATGAACTAAGAATGCACAACAACATGATTAATACTCGTATTGGAAAGAAAAGATAGAAAGAAATACCTGGTGTGGATTGTTTATCAATCAATTAATCCCTTTCTTAAACACAATATAAAGCATCGCATTTATTACGACACTATTATTAGACATACTTATAAAAGGAGTCTTGTTGGAAATACAAATCAGCATATGTTCCCTCCAACACAGGCGTTGTCTCCAAGGAACTGATGGAAGTGACTGTGGACCTCATAGACACAGGTGTGTGTAACGGTCCCGTAGTGTATCCAGGCGCCGTGACCAAGCACATGCTCTGTGCTGGGGATTTGGATGGAGGCAAAGACTCCTGTCAGGTGAGCAGTCAACGTCAACGGACATGTTAACATCCGCTGTGACTTAAACATAAACCTGTGTTAACTATCACAAACGGTATTTCCAGGGGGACAGTGGTGGACCTCTGGTGTGTAAGGGAGACAGCCGTTGGTACCTGGCCGGGATTACAAGCTGGGGATTTGGCTGTGGTGAAAAAAACAGACCGGGTGTTTACACCAAAGTCAAAAGTGTTCTGCCCTGGATCTACAGCAAAATGCAGGTAAGAATAGATATGAAAAAAATGTTATAAGAGGGTGAGTTTGACATCCAAATGATTAAGATGCCTTACATTTATGCCACAGGTTTTCTCTTTTTAATCTTAACTCTGTCTATGCCTCCTACAGCAAGAGAAGCCATGATGTCCCTTTGTCCCTGCTGGGGTCTAATCCCCCCACCACAATAAACCCTGCACTATGAAGTAGAGACGTGAAGGAATTTACACATAGAAGAATGAAAAGATGAAAGAGATACTTTAGGCAGAAGGTGAAAAGTTGAATGCACGATAAACCTCACAACTTGGACAAAGGACTCCTGTCTTCTATCTTCCATATTTATACTCTGTCAAACAGGTTTTGTGAATGACCTAAACCTGATTATTGATACACATCAATTGATGCACTGACTTTAGTGTAGGCTTCTTGATTCTTCTGTCTCTTGTTATGAAGTATACTTGTGTTGACATACATGTTAAACAAGCTTTAAAGATGGCTGGCCCTTCTCTTATGTGTTCTCTGCCAATGAAACTCAGTCCACTCTACTGTGATCTACTTAATTAGTTTAACCATGAGAAAAATGATTTATGATTGATAGATGTGTTTTATACTCAGGGACACATCTGGGATGTTTCAATAGAGAAAAAAGAAGAAATGACACTTTGTTTTGTATTTACTTTAAAAAAAGAAAGCAAGTGTGACCCTTGACTCTCTAAATTAGCTGGGACTCTAGCTGTGAAACTCTGTGTACCTTTGTACCCAAAATGTGACGTTTTTAACCTGTTCTCCTGAAATTGTATGTCAAAGTGTGGGTTCTCTGTGTCGTATTAGTGTTCATTGGCCATCTTGTGTAACATAATTGTGTGTCTAATGTGTGGGATCAACGGGCAATATACTGAGCACACATACAATAAACATTAAGTAAGCATAAGCTCTCAATCACACATGAGTCTGGCATGATGCTGGGGGTCTATGACGTGGGAGAGAGAGAGAGAGAGAGGAGAGAAAGCGAGAGAAAGCAAGAGACAGGGTTCAATGCACTGAAAAAGCAGTCACTCCAGGAATCACATTGTTATCCATCACACCAATTTTTTGCCAGGACAAGTAGATGTGAGCAGTGTGCATATTGACAGATGATAGTAGCCTAAAAAGCCTCGTGAGACAAGCTGCTTGATTTTTTTAGGGTGGATATCAGTTTGTTGGCCAACAGTCGGCTGGAGAAACAGGTGGTAAGTTGATAAGCGGACATATTTGATGTCTTTTATATTTTGATGTTTTCAGAAAATGTTTAGTAAGAAGGGGATGCAAAGATGGGTTGGAAGAAAACGCAATTTGTTTTTAGGATTTTAGTGAATACAAGCACATTTATAGTAAAATTATTTTTATGCCAACGTGCAGTCTTTGTAATATTTTGGATACACGATGCTGCTCTCATTGACTTGCAGAGATGCCATTTACAACGCTGTTCGTGGTTTATCACTGATACAGAACGAGGGTGTGTCTGCTGGCAATGATCACTAGACTTCAGTGGTTGCGCGTTATTTAAAAAAAATTACAATTACAGAGACATTTTAAATTCTTAAAAAGAGCGTGGCCAATTCATTTTCTCTCACCGATGTCGTTGATAACCAAATTTCGGTTGTCGTGCGTGATGTCACTGCTGTTATTAAAGACGGCTATACTGAAAGGGGATATCACATTGCGCATGATGGCTGGTTTTTCCGCTTCATCAAATGATCCACAGGTTGACGGACGCACAAGTGGATGGATGCCCAGACGTCACGCATCGGGTCTTGAAATATATTGTGCCAATTGTGTATAAGGCTTCGAATTAAACCTGTCTGTGTGTTTTACCATGGCATTAACATATAGGTGCGTTCAGCCTTCATTATAATTGTGAGGTTATCAGTGCGTAATTGGGGGCGATCTTTGATGTAAGCGCGATTTACACAAACGAAAGTCAAATTTACCATTACTATGTAGCCGATGCATCCATTGTAAACAGATGTGAGGATATTAATCAGATAAATAGGAGGTTTTAAAGCTGCCTGCCACACCCCTTGCTCCTGTTTATGTGGGAACTCCGGTTATCTGTGTGTTTCCATTCGATATCGTCACCTGAACCCATATTTCTCGTTCAGCACCAGAATATGTTTAGATCGAGACAGTTACCATGGAGATAACTCGACACTAACGACGCACAATGTTGTCATGGTGATGTAACATCATTATGATGGCAGATATCGAGTATTTTTTTCACAAAGGTTAAGGAGATCTGATGTGATGTGTGCCCTCCAGTAAGGTTGAACTATAGTCAATGTATATAAATCGACACTGGGACTTTGTATTTAATTTGTTTGAACACTTTGAAGCCTCAGGGTCTTTAGTAACTAAATTGATGTCCTTTGCCCGAGCATAGAGTGAAAGGCATTTGGCACAATGACCTTACTTTTAAAACCTTGCATTTAAAAAAAAAGCCATACACACAAATATCAAATTCCACAAGTAGCCTACTTGTTCTCTCAGAGACACAGAGATTTAGAAAAGAAAGCCTTTCATGTGAAGTTGTATCTCCCACGTTAATGGAAATCAGAATATCAATTTCAGCAGACCAGAAGGACCTCTGACAGGATATCATCTACTCTGTGTCATTGTGTTTTTGGTCGGGTGTGGTCTCATGAAAAACCCCACATACAATAAACCATCGGTTTAAATGTAATTTTAGACGTTGGTGTTAAAAAAGGTTGTTTTACACTGAACTAAATCTTGTCTGAGATTCACACTTCTGCAAAAAAGTATGGTGTAGAATGGATAAATATGTTTTATTTTTTATCGCCCTCTTGTATTTCCTTCCCTTTGGTCACATTTGCCTAACCACATTTCCAGCTCTGTGTATTTTATACTGGAATTGTCACTTCAATAACCCCCCCCCCCCCCCCCCCCCCTGACAGTGTGTCCTCTGCAGGCCCTTCACCTGCACTCTGCTGCTTCACAATGTTGGCTTGTCTCCTTTTCTGGCTGTCGTTAAGCCTGCCCTTCCCTTGTTCCCACATTACAGAAAACAGCTCCCTGCCTGCTGTTTCCTTGTCTTTCCCAAACATATACAGTCATTCACGCCCGCCCCTTTCTTGTACTCTCCTCCCCAGACAATGGGGAGCCTGGCTCTGCAACATGATTCTTCTAGTGCAGTCAGTCCAGGTATAGAGAGGCAACTGACAGGGTGCCATGTGTGATATGATGTTAAGAGAAAGGCTGGCATTAACTGTCTGCATGCTCAACACCTCAAAGGATTCTCACAGAAACCAACTGATACTTCTAAAAATGATTAGTTACCATTAGATAGTTTGTTAACCAGAGAAAACTAACTACTTTATTTTTTGTCCATAAAATACCCCTCTTTGTTTACAATTGTCCAGTGGATACAAATAAAATGTAAAACATTTGGAAATAAGGTATCGGATTAGAACTAGAAAACATTATTATTTTCTATAACACTGGCAGCAATATGCTGCTGTATAAAGAGCAAACCTAGCTTAGCTGAAATAATTTCCCACCTGCTGTTATAAGCTTAATCAGTGTTTTTGTAGTTGTGTGACTGCAGAGATGTACTGTTTAGGATATTCCATCAGTCATCACCTCTCATGTAAAAAAATATTTCCAGGTGTGAAAGACAGCCCTGTATGAGTCAAAGAAAAACATTTAAAGACTTCAGTTTTGACTGTATAGTGACAACCGAATTGAATTCCTAACTGCAGACATTCTCTTTTTTGAATAGTTCAGTGTACACTGTACATTTTAAATGACATAGTATTTAAGTATACTGTAAATACATATAAGGACAACAGTACTGCAAACGTAGAAACAAGAGAGCCTCTTATCAGAATGTCTGTGCAAAGGAAATAAATTAATGCACATTGACATTCATTCAAAAATATCAAAACAAGTTCCTAGTATGTTCGAGGTCAGCTACAGTATGATTGATTTTCATCTTTAGGGTAGACAGTATCAGTCTTATTGATTCAATGGGGGCCTTTAATTCCTGTGCTGTCATCTTCTGTCACATCATTTTTATAAAGGTCCTTGGATCTGTATGAGTTCTCACAAATCAAATATACAAAGCCCAGACATACTGTACAAACAGCCACTGAGCAGGAAGGCTGCAGTCGGTATCTCTCTCCGAATGACTATAATTGAATCTGTTCATTTAAAATGTTCTACATGGCTGGATAGACATAAATTGACCCACTCAAACAAAGGGACAGTAAGTCAGGTGGAATGAACTAAATGAAACCATGTACGGCGGTGCAGAGAGCAAGTTGGTACTGTCAAAGTCATTTTTGGTATTCATCTAAGAACTATGAATATATGGAATGAATTAAGTTAGTTGTTAAGATATATCAAGACATATCACGAAAAAATATATATATATCAGGATAACCAAAGTCTAAATGATTCAGCCTCTGGGGACCATGTACGTATGTCTCTATAAAGTTTCATGGTAAACCATTGAAAAATGTTCCCTTGCAGTCAGCATGGTTAAACAGTCGCTGGGCGACTTTACAGTTCCTCCAAATGCACACATTCTGTTACAGAAACCGTTGGCATGTGTGAATTGGTTAACCTACATGAAAATAGGCCAAGGTTGTTTGATATCCACAGGGAGGAAAGAGTACTCTTTGCCAGGAAAAGAGAACATTTTTGCAGACTCTGAACATGGATCGTTATGCAAGATATCCCTTTACATCAGTTAAACTCCAGGGTTTGGTATAAAGCCGTGTTGTGTGATGTGATTCTTTTTTCTTCACAACATTTACTTAATTGTATGAGTGCTTGTATTGTTGTGTATATAAACTATACTTTCATTGTTGCAGGAGGAATATACTGTGTTTTCTGGAGTAGTGTAGCTCGCCAAAACAGACCTCTCTAAACCAAATGTGTATTTGTCTTTCTTTCTTACTCACCCTCCCTCTTTATTACTATATGTCTACAGTTGCCATGGAAACTATTCTGCTCTTCCTCTCTTCACTCCTGATGTGTGTGGCTGGTAAGTTGCACTGTACACACATGCATACAAACAACACCAATAGTCCATAGGGAGGCAGTGTTAGAGCAGGAAGTTGTGTTACACCAAAAGGCACACACTGGGTGTGGACTTATAGTAAAACATAAATTACTGCCTCTGTGTGTGTGAGGTCTGTTTAATGGTGTATGATTAAAAGTAAGACATATGAACACATTGTGCACAGTCACTACAGTACAAATAGATTGAATCGTGCTTTGAACTGTCTTTTGTTTCACCTAGAGCTTGTGTAAGATAAAATATATATAGAATAATAGACAGAGAGATTGATAGCGATGAAGTATTTGTTGTCTCCTTTCTAATATCCTGTGCTTGAACTCTCACCTTTTTCCTCTTATCCTCTGACTCACACCACTTCTCTTTGGCTGGCTCTCAGCTGTGGCAGACCCCAGTGCACAGGGTGAGTACTCTTCATGTAATCTCTAATAGGGTCACACTCGGTCCTGACAGCCATATAGCTGGGTCTATTGGTTGCCAGATCAAATCAGATCCTTATAGATTGCTCCACTACAGCATG
>NC_136902.1:77809537-77854537 GCF_949606895.1 Notothenia rossii | reverse complement strand
TGTTACTATTTTATGACAAGTAGGCTACCCTCTGAAAATATGAGCTTATGGCCAGGGCTCCATTTTGCCGATGTTTTTTCCCACACTGTTACCAAAAACCCAATACAGAACAATGGCAAATATATTTTTAAAAAGTCAGTGCAGAAATCTTCATTTCTCCACTTTTTTTGTTTTTGTTTCTCATGACGCTGAAGTCTATATTTGTGATTGATCTTGAGGCAGAGCATGTAATTGGGACACTCATAGCTTATCTTACGTGCAGCAGTAAATATTTTCCTTTTCCAAAAAATGTCTTGTGAGTAAACACAAGCAAGTTATTTAGCTAAGGCTCTGGTGCCTTCATTTATTTTGAAAAAGGTCAGCAACACGACCTTGTGAGTGAGTAGCAGAACATTGCACATTGTCCTTTTAGTGAATCATGTAAGTAAATGACAGAGGGAAATAGAGCGTAAGCATAATGATTTGCATGGTGCTTCAACTAAACCTCTTGTCGTTGAACTCTTCCAGCTACACCGGCCGTCAAAGAGACTCCAGCAGAAAACTGAGGGAACTCCACCTGACTGAGCTGCCTTCTGATGTGATGATTGTTTTATTTGATATGAACCCACTATAACACTGGTGAAATGGATGATTGTGATAATTGGTTATATGATAGGGTTTGAGGGAGTTATTCGTTTCGAGGTGTGATATGTAAATACATCTTAAAGACAAACCTTTAGCCCCCTGTGCTCCGTTGTGACCGTGCCAGTCCCTCCGTGCTCTTGTCCGTTCCTGTGCCTTTCTGTGAAGGTCTAGTCCAGTTCTTTGTTTTAGCCAGTAGCACCTTGGACACAAGATTGTCTTAAAATCCCCAGAAAATGTCTAAATGTTGTGTGATCTACTGTGACTTGTTTTGTACTCCTATTTATTGCCTTTAGGTTTTTAGGAATTGTCAATTTATTGTTTATTTGTCCTGGATAATGTTTGTCACTTTTGGATTGTAAAACAAACATATAAACTGTATAAGTATATATAATTATTACAGATAGTGTACAGATACGATATACAGTCTAATATCCTTAATTTAGGTCTGCGTTTGAAAGATTGTGTGTGTTTGCATTCACATATGTGTGTGCATATACTGAAAATATATGATTGTGTATCTCTACATGTAAATGTGATGAGCCTTATATAAGACAATCTGAACTGCCACAGCTCTCTGACCGAACACAGGTATCAGCACGAGCTCCTTCACCGTTATGTTTGACTAACCGTAGTGGAGGGAGCTCCTGCATCAGCTGTCTCACTGCCTTCTTCTCCAAACATTCACTTAACTGCACCGTCACTGGCTCCGCTTGGATTAACTAGTCTCCGGCAAACTATGATTAGTTTCCCCTCACACACTATAGTGTCGCAAAGCTATGAAGCCTTGGTCTCTTACTTTTCTCTTTCATTCTTGTTTATTAAACTGCTTGCTCAGGCTCTCTGATGCGTTGAGGAGCCACACATGTAGGACATTTTTGAAAAAAAAGGGAGACAAAGTTTTGGTGCTGAGTTTGGGAGAAGTGAAATTTAAAATGTACATTTTTTGTGTGCAATACTTCATGGATAGTAGCCTTAGCCAAATCAAATCGAAAGAACAAATGAGCAACCCTTGTTGTGAATCTCCTGTCAGGCTTTTATCAATTGTTTTGTCTGACTATTCAAAGATGAAGGCTGTACTTACTAAATGCTTTGTTCATTTTGTGTGTGAGGCCTTGTTGTGTAGCCACATGTTGTGTTTTGGCATAAATAAATAAAAGTATGTTTGAACACACATACAGTTATATTGTTTGTTATGTTCATTTAGATAATATACTGATTTTAGTGTGCAGCTTAATATTTCTCTTTCAGAATTCTATTCTTAAGCATTTTTGCCCAAACCATTTTACTTCACAAGGGCCCCTATACTTCAAATCCATCCAATAATAATGATTCCAAAGGTTAACTGTTCTACTCTTTATTGGCAGCAAAGTACAAACTTTATGAGACTACTGTCAACATCAAAAAGAGCGGCTGGACTGAGGTATGGCTGTGGGTGTGGTGCGTGTGCGTGTGCATGTGCGTGTGCGTGTGTGTGTGTGTGTGTGTGTGTGTGTGTGTGTGTGTGTGTGTGTGTGTGTGTGTGTGTGTGTCTGTGCAGGTGTGTGTGCAGGTGTGTGTGTTAGTGGGTGGATCTGTGGGGTTGGAGTTTGTTCTGCATCCAGGCACAATCAGGGCAATACACACACACACTCATCTGTACAGAGGTAACACAGAGCCTTCAGCAGCTCAGGTGAGTAATCATTTGCTTTTCAAAACAGTTGTTAAATTAAATGTGAATGTCATAAAAATAATTCTGTTGTGTGCACTATAAACTGTTACTAATCATAGGACCAAGTTCCTCACAAATACAATCTAAATCTGTGTTTTGCAGGTGTTATTTGATGTCTATCTACCATGTCTACATTTATCTGTTCTTAACCAAGTTGCTCCATTATTCACTGTGGCAAATTGCAAACGAGGTTCGATAATATGTTGTAAAGGTACTGTATGTTATAGGACAGACAGTTTTCTGTTCTCACCAGTCTTGGTAATTGAAGTCTAATAACAGTAATGTGCTTTACGGGTAGTATTGTTATGTGGAAAAATCATTGCGTATCATTACTTCATTATTAGTCAGGCGTCACCAAAACCTTTCTTCATTGCACCATGTATAACCTCTATCAAACTGTGCAAGGTTCAAGGTTAATGAAAGCGGAAGCTGTTTCATATGTGTTCATATATTAATGAGTAACATCCTAGTATGCCCATAAGCTCAGTGGTGCATTGAATAGGCCCAGACACATAAACAAAATGGAGACAGGAATGGAATTTTTAGTCTGTTAATCTGTGTAAGTTAATGATTATAGGTCAGGAGATGTAGATCAGACGAGACGCTTGTGTGTGTCTTTGTGTTTGTAAAGGATGCAGATAGAAAGGGATGGGGGAAGAGGATCAATATTGCTATTAGCCTCTTAAAGTTTCAGTGGAAAGCAGGGATATCACTTTGCTCCTAAGTCTGCAGTAGAGGTACGCAGAGAGGCAATTTGTTCGGACATATAGAGTTTCCAAGCTGTCAACTCCATCTCATCTAAAGTGAAAAAGCCAATTTAAAACAGCCTCTAAAAGTCTTTAATTAAAATGGAGTGACTATTGAAACCAAATCCATACTAATCTTCCTCCCTGCAACAACAGTTTTCAGATAGCAGACCTCATCGTGAATACTTGCATGGCTGGTTTCCAAAAACAAATGTTCCTGGTTAAGTTATTAAATACAAAAGATGTGGACGGATCGCCAGGCTGCTGCAATCACCAGCCTTTTGTTAACTGTTTGCATTATGTCTCTCCAGTTTTGTCAACTGAATACAAAAACAGACCAGCCATCATGTCTTCCAAAGGTAAGTTACACAGCTCCTGAACTGCTGATTATCCACAACCAGGAGTGTGTAAGAGAGCCACTTTAATATGACGCCATTTCAGTGACACAATCTTTTCAAGATCACAGCTAGTCTGATTCTGAGTCAGTGTAAATCATGTACCTGGGCAAAGAAAAGGTTGACTTATTAACTGCTAACAGTGCCTGGAGCATGCTGGGCTGGGCATTAATGAATAACAATATGATAACATGATGAGTTAGAAGACCATCTATAATGTAGAAGGCAATGGATGAAGGCAGCCCTGTAGAGGGAGCAAAACACGTTACAATGTTGGGTATTGATTACTTATCATGTCATTATTGATTATTATTTGTGGGAACATTTGTAGTTATGAATCTGATTTCCAGCTTCTATGTCAAACGGAAAATAGCATGATGTCTGTGAAAAACACATACAGGGAATGGACCAATGCTGCTTATGAACTATTTTCTCAATTTTCACAGTTAGAAAGCAAGTCCTTCAGGCAATAGTTTATACATCAGTACAGGTTGCTTTAATATTACTTTGCCAGTAGTTTCAATGAAAGTGCAAAAATAAATAGAACACCTTATATTTGCTGCAGAAGTTATGTTGATGTGGAATAACTGTGTGTTTCTATTTGGTTTATACCCATGTCCATTCTCTACTTATCTGCAGATACCGACATTGACCTTGATGCAGACTTTGTATACGGTAAGTAACTAGAACTTTGAGTGTATCTGCACAGATGTTGTTCAAATATTTTACCTCTGACCGTCTGAAAAAGACAATGTGGAAAGCATGCACAGGTTATAAGGAGAGTTTCAGTAAGCACATGTGGATGTTAGATGGGCAAATAAAATAAGAGACAAAGTGGAGGGATATATCGGAAGCTAGTTTGTGAGACTCATGATGATATTGTTTTTGTTTTTTTGTAGACTACTATACACTACGTGTCGCGGGTCTTGCCTTTACAGGAATCATTGTGTTCCTTTCCATCATCCTGTTGGCAGGTAAGTCAACAGCAATACATCCTATGTGATATTGTGTGTGTGTTTTAGTGCGAGTCTGATGGAGGGGGTACAAGCAGACAAAACAACGTGAAACAGAAGACGCTCTAAGGTTTATGTGTTTGTGAATGGGATTGGGATTTAATCATACAGCATGTTGTTGAACAGAGTAGTTAAATGCAAACAAAAGTTTTTCTTTACCCATTTCTTCTTGAATAATTGGGGTTGAAATGTATCGCTTGCTCCCATACTACAGCTCTGTTTCAATCAGCGTTGTCTTTAGAGCAGCTTTGAAAGATAAGCACAATACTTATTGACTTTAGTAATAACTAACCACTTAATCTATTTCTTTAAAGGCAACAAGATCGTCAACTGTGGCAAATCCAAGGTAAGAGGGCCATGTTAGAGAGCTACATTTAAAAGCTTTATAATGACATCTGCTGGTCATACAAATATGTACTGTATATACACTTTTATTTTTTTAAAGGTCAAAGTTTTAACTTCTGCATACTTCAGGTTAAATGTGACATACTTTTCTTAAATGCTGACATATGATTAATTTAAATATTAATATGTAAGCAAACCTCCAGAAAGCAATGACAAAACTGTTGTTTTATCACCTACAGCCAAGACCAGCCGAAGAGTCCTAAACTGAAGAGAACAGGCCAGGACCCCAGGAGAGTGCTACAATGTGCTACAATGCTGTTATTTCTGTAAGAATGTGAGGATTTTGTACTAATAAACTTTGCGTAACCTTACTGTGTTTATGTTTCATTTGACATTGCTGCTGCACTAGACCATTTGGATATTGAATTCTTTTTTAAATATTTATCTCCAGAGGTTACATTTGTCATTCAACAACAAAATGTCAGTTTCAACTTTAATCATACAATACCAAAATATAAAATAACAATAATTATATAAAAGTACTAGAAATATATGTTATAGCCTAAACTAACATATGCTTAATGTACAATTAGAAAATAGATTTAAAAAAAAAAAAAAAAGGGAATTAAAAATACTATTAAGATATCACCAAAAAAAAAAAAATACCAACATGCTGTGCTTCAAATCACGTGGTAAACTGGCAAATCAAACAAGCGCTCCTGCCTGAAAAGGACACGCCCCCCAGGTGAGATCACCTTTATGAGAGTTCCTCCTTCCGGTTTGCTCCTCTTTAAAAAAAAAAATACATTAGCCACGTGTGCTGTTCTGTGAGTCGACTACCTCATTTGTTATTCATGTAAATAATTGTGTAGTTTATTTGCTTAGCTATAAAGCACAAATAAATATCAAAATGTCCACCAACGAATCAAGGGAAATAAAAGTGCTCTTGAAATCATGCCTGGTCTTGTATCTCACTCTCAAGTGGTACGTTCACCATTAGAAGTGGTTTAGGTGTTATTTCAAATACGTTTTTATCCATTCTTCCCTCTAAAAAGGACAGAAGCCCAATGAAAAGCGGATGCTAATGTATGGTTCCTTGGACCTGTGATAACCAAGACGAGCACAAGGTGGCGTCATGGGACCAGCATGACTACAGGAAGAACTACAACTCCCCTCGCAAGCCGACAAGAAGAGTGGAAGCTGCTGACAAAGGCGAGGGAAATGTGCCCATATCGCTCACTGTGGGAAAGAACAAGTAGGTGGACCCAAAAATAGCTTTGCTCGTCAAAGTTTTGAAGGATAGTCACGGATATTCACACGAGCTATAAATTAGACAATATTCTGAGAAATACTAATGTTGATAGTGAGGATTACAACAGCGATTAAATAAAATAAAAAAAGAGCGGCACAAATAACTGCAACAGCAAACAGAAAAAAACTGGCCAAACCCTGAAACTTGAAGAAGACCACCCTCAGTGGCATTAGCAGTGTTACCATTTTAAGGCTGCAGAAAGAAAGGTCCTTCATTAAGTTACATTAACTGATCCTGACGACTTTAAACAGGACGTCCCGTTCTGCAGCTAAAGCCGAGCACTGGCATCGCAGGCCTCTGTTTTTTCATCATGCAGCACAGCTGACAAAGCGCATTAATCATACCGCCAGAGAACTGCGCATGATTAATTATCCCTCCCTGAATAAATAAGTCGTTACAGGCAGAGACAGGAGCTGTCAACTGGGTGAGTCCCAAGGACCCCCTGCTCTCTCTCATTCTCTATTTGTAGGTGAAAATATGGAGGCCCGAGCTGTAAAAGTTAACACAGCCTGCAGCCGAGCGGTGGAGCAGGCGGTTTTACCGGTTGGGTGGGTCCCTCAGGGCTCAGGTCAGCTGCTTTCCATAAGGGCTTCAGTTGAGGTAAGCATGAGAAGCAATTTATCTCACTTCACCCAAGCTGATAACATCTCAGCACCAAGAGGAGGTTTGGAGAACAACACAGAAACAAATGCACAGTATGCAGGACAGGTGTGAGAGGGCTGATCAGTTACTGTTCCCATAAGCATTTAGAGTGGCTGCTGTTATTTGCTGAGACTCATGGAACATTTCATCCACTCTAAACAGCTGTAGAGTGGATGAAATGTGGTTTCCTTGCCTAGGTGGAGTTTTTTTTTAAGGGTAAGATGTTGACAAAGTAGTATACACACTTCATGAGTGACTTACTCCAAAATTGTTCTGCTCTGATCCTTTCTTTGTTACTTCCACTTTTTTTGTTGGTACGGTGTGGCTGCATTTAAAATGTAATTTAAGTTTTTAATTATGCACCTGTAGATTGTGGTCAAGTGTCATCAATGGTTTATTTTTTTCAATTTGGAACGTTAGTTTTAACGAACACTCCTCAAATAGGACTTTTGTGTAGTCATTGTGGTTTATTGTTAGCCAAGGACTGACACGGATTGACTTTAGTTGTCTAGTACAAGGGATACTCAAAATAAACTGCATTGAAGCCTACTTTATGGTAATGAAGGAACATATCAGCAAAATCAACATTGTTGCTTATTGATTTGTTTTTAGTTTTGCAGAGAGGAAGCTACATCATCATGATTTGGCTGCAGAGGCTGAGTGATAAATGCTATTATGATCAGTTCATTGTTTTCCTTTGGATTTGTATAAGAACAATAGAAAGTAAGACCAGGGTTGTCTTCAAATCAATTCAAATGAATGTGGGTGTTGTTCCTTCTAAACTTGCCTTGGTCACTGTATGGTCCAGCAAATCAGTTTTCATAATCACCATGCTGTCAAATCACAATGTAACTGGTGATGTAGCCTTTGAATATCAGTTTTATATTATCACATGCAGTCTACTCTAACAATGTAATTGTTTTTGAGCGTTTAGTGTGTCTCTCTGTGTGTTTGTATTATTACTGTGGACCTCCATGTGAAACAAGTTGACAAATAAGACAAGTTCAGGAGTGTTAAAGCGTGGGAAAGTGATAAGATCAAAGCACACAGGGTCAAGGTGGAAAGTGTGCCTTCGGCTAAGCTCTACAGCGTCTTTTCGCACCTGCCAACTATTTTCTTTCTGTCTGTCTCTCTAACGTTTTGGTTTATTGTTGACTCAATGTGATGTAACAGACCAGAACTGTAAAGTTGTGACTCTAAACAGTAGTTTATTTCTGTTTGTGATAATGTATGGCAGTTAATATGCAAAGTACTTTCTACATTCCTTTGAATGACCAGATAAAATCTTTCAGAAACACACTTTATTTTTGCCTTTGCGGTTAGTGGAGGAATACACCTGTCATATCTGTGATTCTTTTAAGAAGGTTTCATAAATAGGACTGATTGTTATAACTGACATTAATCTAGCTTTAATGTTTTTTTTTCTTAAAGGTCACCTATTATGCAACATCCACTTTTTCATGTCTTTTATACACATGTCCCCTCTGTGTCAAGAGATTCTGAAAAAAGATTCGCACAGTTTTTGTCCTGATCCATTTATATCAAAACCTGTCTGAAAATGAGCTTATCAGATTTTGGCCACTTTAAGATGTCATGATGATGCTTTGGCTTGTCTAACCATTAGCCAATAACCAACCACGGCAACCCCCCCCCCCCCTCCCCCCTTATCACCTGAATCTCCTCCTAGAGCACCATTGTGTTCTTTTTAACCAAATATCTCTCAGAGGAGCGTGGGGAGTGGCTCCTTATTTTCATCTAAAGTAACAGACACAGAATCAGCACTTTTGAAACAGGGCTGAAACAGAGGGGTTTATGGGACGCTACAATGCATTATCTGTTTGGTATTTTGAGCAAATCAATTCAGAGACATCTGAGACCTATAATATATTGATGAATAACAGTATAATAGGGGACCTTTAAAACAAATGACTTTTTTTTCTTCTTGGAAGGGGAGATAATTGATTAACAGGCCAGATGCTGGGCATTATTGATCTATGTATCAACACCTTGAACTGTTGCAAAGGTTAGTTTGCACCACAAAAACATAGCTAAGATCACCTAAATAGCAGTGTACAGTATGATCGTCTAATGATAACATCTTTAATTGTGACCACTGGGTGTCACTAGATATCTCTGATCAATATCTCTGTACAAGCTACAACCACATTCATCTGACTCAGTCTTTAATATAGTCAAATTCAAATGTTCATCCTTTACTGAGCTGTTCAAATTTCATTTTCTTCATTATGCTTTAGGAAGACAGTCAAAGTCGAAAAGTGTGTTTGTGTGTCACCCACTGCGGAGCGAGATCTGTGGGTCTCTAGGTTGGTCCCACAGAGGACGCCTCTAGCGGCAGCCATCTTGGAAGTGGTGGTATCGCCCTGGCACGGTGTGTTTTTGTCTGCTGGCGTTCTGTCTGCCTCAGAATCACACTGTTTCCCATTTTTCTGTCGCTTTTTCCACCTCATCGTCTTTCTTCCCCATCTCTCTTGCCTCCCTCCTCAGCCATTCAAATAGTCTAATTTGCAAATGTGAAAAAACAAGTGGGGAGGAAAAAAGAGAGAAATGGAGAGATGAACCTCCAGCTGAAGAAGATGCCCCCCTACACACACAAACCACCTCCGCCCCTCAACCCATCCTCTCGTTATCCTCCCCAGCTCATTTGAATAAATTAACACCCCTTGATGTCTCATGTGCACGTGCATGTACTCTTATGCAAAAACACACATACGCAAGCACGTACACACTCAAGCAAATACACACTCCCAAATGCATGTGCATGCAAACCCGACTAGGGAAGGAGAGCCGCCAGAATGATATGTCCTGCTCTTTGCCGCCATGTAAACATGCACACACTCTCTAATGTGCTGATACACTCTCACACATCTGCCACAACAATCATGCATGCTTAGTTTAAAGACAAACACAGTCCATTGGTAGGTGCCTTCCTGTTAATGTACTGCGGCAGGGTGGTGTGTGTGATTCATATTAGCCTAATGCAGTGGCTCGTTCATTCACGGCGGTACGCAGAGCTAGCTTAGCGGCCCCAATGAGAAACAGGAGTTCTGCAGCACATTGCTTGGCTTTGACCATGTTAGGGACTAGCACTTAACACAAACTGCATTTTTTGTGTTTTCTAACTGTTTCTTTTACACAATAAGTGCTCAATTGTTGTCATCATCCTGTGTTTTTCCTCTTTTAGCTCCTGTTACCAGAATCCTACAGCATTGCCCGTATTCCTGCACTTTCCCCCCATCCTCATTTGATCCCTTTGACCTTGTACAGAGCTGAGCACTAGTACCATGTGCCCTCTTTCTCCCCTAATTCTGACCTTGCTATGGTTTCCCTGGGCTGCAGGGCTTTGCATTAATACTGGATACATTAGCACTAATATGATCCTAGCATGTAGTCGGGGCCTGAGGGGAAGCTTTGATTGTCTGAGCATTAACATTAACATCCACATTAACTTATCCGCCTCATCACTCTCTCTGTTTGCCCCCCCACCCCTCCCTCTTCTTTCTGTTTCTCTGCTGCCTGGCTCACCCCGATTCTTCCTCAGTCAACAAACTCTCTCACTCCCCTTATTTCCTATCTCCTTCCCTATCTCCAGGCAACGACGGAGCAGAGTGATGGAGATGAGTCACATGGAGCTGTTTTTTTAGTGGCGTGGTGGCAGCCTGTCCTGGGTCCTTTCCTCAGTGACAGTCGCTCGAGCTGTCTGGGAGCTTCTTGCCTTTTCCCTGGCCTGGCTGGCCCAGCTCAGCCTGTCAGCCTCCATGATGATCACTGGCTGACAGAACAACCTGCTTGGTGCTGTCAGGCCGAGTCACATCGGCCTCTTAAGCAGCTCGCCACACTGCCTTTTGAAGTCCTGACCGAGTCCTTCATGTGTTAGTATAAAGGGCTGTAGGGTGGAGCCTGTGTGTATGACGAGTTTGGTTTGAGTGTCAAGTTTTTGAGTGCTGTTACATGACTTTGGGAGGGGAGAAATACCCAATGCTGTGACACATTATTTGTTTCACTCTGCATACACTACAGGCTGCACTTGTAAACCTGGACTATGGTTACTGACTGGGGGATGTGCATAAAGCTGTGTTCATTTATAAAAATAATTTTGGAGTACACATGCGGATGTAGAGAATGTGTAATGGAAGTGCTCATGCACACTCTATACTTGTCCCTTTCGCCGCGCTGTGTTTGTGGGTCTGTTTGAAAGAGAGCCAGACATAAGAGGGTGCGTGGGTGTGTGTGTTTCCACCTGTTACATAATAAGAGAGTGGAGGCACAGTGTGCTCCCTTGCCTGCCACACTACAGCGGCTCTTCAGTGGGAGTGAGAGAGGCCACAGCTTGCCTCAGCTCCATTCCACAACCAGGACTGCGTTTGGTTACGACACTCAAAACGCCACATTACAACATTGAGAGACACAGAAAGAGTGATGTTGGAGGTTATGTCAATTAGAAGGTGTCTGATGTTGGAAAAGTAGTGTGGCTGAGTGGACAACGAGTAGAGTTTGGATTAAAATGGATGAACAACAATCCGCTGTGCTTTAGGGTTAATGGTATTGTCTGTTGATTATTCAGGAGTTGAACTGAATGAAAGTAGAGAGGAAAGTATTCAAAGAAGCAGTTTTGAAACCGTGCCTTGTATTATTCTCTGAGGCCATGTGGGTCTGTTGATTGTTTTTTCTTTTGTTATTGATTTAAAGTGAAATATGACTGTACAAAAGTGGTTGGGAGAAAATTATATTATGGAAAAGTTTGTAGATCAGCCAGCACAGTGTTACTGATACTGCACCAGATGGGGCTTTCACTCCCACTTGGGCTGCTGATACTAACATGCATAGTTAAGATTATAATGAACTATTATGAATATTTAAAACGTACACTATTTACATACTAGAAAACCATCAAACTGAAGTCAGATTTAGATTGGATCTTGGTAAGGTGCTAAATCTGCTGTGTGAACACATGCAGGATGTCCTTCGATTCACCCCTGTTGTCTTATTTAAGTAGTTAGCAATATATTAAACTCACATTGTTCTCAAATATCATAATGCACTCGGCAATATTTGTCATAGATTTTTAATATAACTTAATGGTTAAGAATCAGAATCAAGTTTAGAATCAAGTTTATTGCCAGGCAAGTTTACACATACAAAGAATCTGGTGGTGCAAATGAAAAAAATCTAAGAAAATACGTTTAGATGCTCTCCTCTTGTAAAAGAGCACAGTATACAACACAAAACAGAGAGAACTACAACACTGAGGAAGCCATCTTCAAAGCCATCTTCAAAGCCATCTTCCTTCCTTAAGATAAAAGTACAATACGTTTTGTTCAGAGATTCACAATCCTCAAGTCTGTAACCAACAAAGATGACACAGCGCCCTGTTTGAGTTCAAGTGTGTCAAAGTGTGAGTGTCACCGATAACATTTTATTAATTGATTGACCATAGATTACAGTACACACCCTTTCATTAAGACTGGTTGCAGTTAGTGCTTTAATTTTAAAACGTTTCAGTCTGCTTTGAAAAAAAGTGATGTGAGTGAGTTGGTTGTGACACTCAGCGCTGCGCACATTCCCCCTCTCCCCTTGAATGAAACAGAGGCTGCAGCTCTCCTGCGCTCCCTCTCCTCCTCACCTGGACTTCGCACACCTCACTCCCCTCTTCTTTCTAACATTACAATGGCCCTTTCTATTGGTTTTACTTTGACTGTCTTTGCTCTCCACTGCAGCAATGACAACTAATGTATGCAAATTATTGAGATGATTTGCATGGGAAATACACGAAGGCATTTCCCCTAAACGGCTGTTTCTTCTTCTTCTTCTTCTTCTTCTTCTTCTTCTTCTTCTTCTTCTTCTTCTTCTTCTTCTTCTTCTTCTTCTTCTTCTCATAAACAACATTTAAATGACTTTTCTGGAAGCACATTTTAAACTTTGCTTTTGGGATTCCACCAAGATTTTGGAGAAAAGTGCGTTTAATCCAGAAGTTTTTGTCTGTTCCCCCATTCGTGCGTAAAGCTCATCTCTCCATCGCGGCTCATCATTAGGATACCGGGGGTGGGGCGAAAGCAGCCTGTCCCGGTAAGGGGAGGAGAGAACAGGGAGCAGAGGCGGTACTTTCTCCGCGGCTCGTTTCTCGGCGCCGGAGAGTGTGGGACCAGGGCTGGAGAGACCGCCGGGGAGCATCAGCAGAACCAGTCCAGCACGGAGCCTTGCCTGGACGACCCCTGCGCCGTGCACTCTTCTTGGGGGACTGCACAACATTCCTGTGAAATATAACTGCTTTTAATGGCATGTGGCTTGTAACTTTACTTCTGCTGTATTCTTTGCAAGAAGGTAGGTTGGCAACATGTATTTTTAAGTGTTTGTTATCTGCAAGATGTCTCCTCCACAGTGAAGCTGAAGTTGGCTGTGCATGTTTATTAGCTTGTCATGTTAAAAAATGATGTTTGATCGGATTGATTGGCATCACAAAAGAAAGGCAGAAATGACAAATATAACTGAATCACCTTCTGAAGAAGAATGTTAACTTTTTCTTTATGTTTTGAAGTGATGTTTTCCTGATCTGCCTTCATGTTCCTCATAAACGAGTGCTCAGATTGTCTTGCGTTCTCCATGCCTCATAATGATCAGCTGATAATATGATTAAAAGCGATCACAAAGGGGATCATGAGCTTAAAATCAATATGCACTTAATTTGGATGAACAGTGATAAAAACCGATCTAAAAAGTGTACTCTGCGTTTGTCAAGAGGAAAAAGACAACGGCATTTGCATTTTGCATAATGAATATGTGGAGGTGTCGTGAATATGGAGGCTGTTGAATAGGAGAGGCTGATAAGGATCTGCAGGCGCGCGCACGGGTATACGGGCGACCTCGAGCGTTGATGTTGGACACAGCTGTAGGGTGTTTACTCGCAAAAGTCCAAGAGGGCAGAGGAGTTTAATGTATTTGCTGACTTTTCTGCCCTGTCCTATCACAAATAAGATGTTGCTGTTTGTGTGTGTGTGTGTGTGCGTGCGTGTGTGCATGCGTGCACGCGCTCGTGGGGAGGAAGATAGAGGAGGGGTCTCTCGGGGTTAACGCATCCTTTTTATCAGCTATTTTCCCTAAAGGAACACTGAAACAGAGCATTAACATCAGTTTGTGTGGGTGCATGTGTGTGTTTGTGTGTGGCAACAAGGGTCAATACATTTTATGAGAGACGTGTGAACTGATGCTGATGAACTTTCATTTCTAGATAATGTGCCCCAGTTGGATATTTAAAAGTCGAGGCAATATATCGTAGTTTGTTTTCTTTGATCAGATGTAGAAGTGTCAGTGTATGCAGACTCAGTTGTTATCATCCCTGGTCTAATTATTCATCCACCATTTTCTGTGGCACCAGATTCCACTGATTGGCTTCGCTCTAAATACTGCAGATGGAAGAGAATGACTCAGGTTGCTCTTTAAATATACAGTGATCTGCTCTTTTTGTTAATCATGAATTTATATAAATAACCATAATTTGGAGAAACAATATTTTGTATTTTCCTTGATATTTCATCGTTTTTTTTATACGCACAGTTCTGTAACTGAATATGCCTCATTGTAAACCTTATTAGTTGAAACATTTGAAATCATCTTTAGGATTTGTTTATAATTGTGGGCAGCACGCGTGTGTCATGGTCCTGGTCTCATTGGCCTTGGCAGTGCCCTCTGCCAGGCTGCAGCGAGGACTTTTTTGTGTTGTTTTTGTTGTATGTAATTGGATTACAGGGTCTATTTCAATTATACACACGACATCGCCCTGTCCCGTGACTGAACGAGATTTAGAGTGTGTGTGCGTGTGTGGTGAGGGGAGGAGAGGAGGGTTGGGGGTTGCAAACAGCCACTGGAGCGGAAAGAGTGCTTGAGATGGGAGAGATGTAGATAACGCAGTGGAAAACAAACTTCCATTTTCCGTTGTTTTTCAACGCCATGTTCCGCTCATTTTGCACGATTCGACTGTGGTGTATGTACTCATGTGGCTGCTGTGTATTTTAGAGATGTATCATTTTTAATTAACTTTATTTTGAAATGCAAAGGTAGGTCTATTATCATACATGCATATGCATTAGTACTGCGTATTTTCTGATTCGGCCGCGCCTCCTAAAATGGCACACAACTCTGCTTATTTTTCACGACAGTATGAAGATATATTTCAGATCACCCCACTAGATCATTTAAAAGATTTAGTACTCTTTTTTTTTAAATCTTTTTTTTCTGTCATTAATTCGTGAACATTAGATTACTGACTGCCTTTGCTTTGGTTTGTCTAAATATCAGCACACCTGCACCCATGAGTACGGAGAGGAGTAGAGGGGTAGAGAGATAGAGGAGGGGGGAGGATACAATAATTCTTCTTTGTCATGATTTGGGATGTTGCTTGTCATTTTATGGAAATACAATTGAGACAAACTCAGCTGAGGGATGTGCGGGAATCTACTCTCAGGCCTGATAGGCCAGGAGAGGGCCTTAGAAGTTGGAAAGGCTAAAAATTATTATTACAATGAACATATTTCTAAATCAGTAAGAAACAACGACAGTCGTTTTGGTGTGGAATTTGGGAGATTCAACCCGTAATTGTACAGATTTTAAGGAGAAATGCAATGGAGTTATCGAGATGAAGTGAGAGCTCTGGCTATAATTATTTCATCAATTAATGTGATTCCGGTTTTATCCAGTTTCAGTCGACAGACCTCCTGCAACACACACTGCACATTCAACTGAACATGTTACAGTGTTCGTGCAGAGGTGTAAAACACTGCCTCATGTTTTGGGTCTGCATTTGATTAAACTGTTTTGAATTTGATGGACCAAACGTCGTGTGCACACCCTCTGTTATATTTTGTTTAATGCGTGAGTATAGTTTTTATATAAGCAATATGACCAGATGACATTTTTTCATGTGTGCTATTGTGCCTGCACATTTAAAAAAAAAAAAATTTCAGAAGGATTTCACAAAAGTTTAAAATGTATTTACAAGGGGCTCTTGTGTATTATTGAGACCGTCCTGAGCAGCCGAGTTGCGGCGTGGCAGACCGCGGGCTGTGTGTACATTTGGAATCAAAACAGTTACAGACTGGGAGAAGTGCTTGGAGGGGGAGCCCGGTAATTGCGGTATGAGTCAGACTCTGGTGGCTATAGGCTACAGCAGAGATGTCGCGTCAGGATTGGACAACTGAGGCTGTATCAAGTGATGGAAGAAACAACTTCAGAGTTTTATCCCAATTCCGCGCATATGTTTTGTGATATCAAGCATAATATCAGGGTGATTTTGTTTAGGAATTGTGCTATGTGATAAAGTTCAAGTTTCCCTGGTTGTGTCTATTTGATGGAAAGGAAAAGAGGTACAGATACATGGTCAGAACTTGGAAGGGATTCTGTCGATTCAGAGTCGTGAGGACTGCAGAACTATAAAGACCTGTGTGTAAAGTTCACACATTCAGATCAAAACTGTAATTTGGATGAAGTACTAACAATTTATCCATGAAGCATTATATGCTCGATCATTTAAAAATATTTGTTCACAATAATGGAAACTTTAAATGGATCTATGTGCTATTTCTCCGGCTCGGAGTCCCCCTGTGCCTGCACCACCTGTCAGTTTTCTTGGATAGAGAGACAGCTCCACAGTATAATAGCTACATGTCACTCGCAGGTTAACTCTCCCCCCTCGTTGTGCTCCAGCGAGCAAAGCCTGTTTTCATTGTTAAGTGTTAGCGCTCTGCGTTTGGCAGTTGACCAGTGCAGCACAAACACATTCATCTTTACACGTCTTAAGATATGTGTTCGTCTTGAAACACACGAACACCTCGACCAATCGTGAGATGATCGTTTCGGTTGTCTTAACTGCGCTCTAAAGCACTTTTTCTTAAAACGGAACGTTCTTTAAATTTATTTCGGGATGTTTTTCTTACGTTTAAGAAAAATAGGATTTCAAAATGACTTGGTAAGAGGGATAATTGGGCTTTTAGCATTTGTCACGCACTACTCAAACAAAAACAATCCAACATTCCCAAATATCTGACTGTTTATCAGCACACAGTTGTATATTTTAAAGCCCATAGCAACAACATCATTATTGCATAAAGCTGTCACACAGAGAAGTGGATTTTGACCGCCCACTCAACAGGTTTTACGCACAACACTAGTGTCCGGTAGCCTGGTGCCCTCTCCATTACGCACGTAGAAAGAGTGATGTCGTGAACGACAAAATAATCCAACGATCACCTTTGACTTCTCAAAATTGACTCTGTTTTTCACTCTTTTTCTCCTTCTCTGCTATTCTGCTTACTATCAAACAATTTGTTGGCCCTGTCTCTGAGGGAGAATAGAAAAAAACACATCTCTACAAATCTGACACTCACTTCAACTACGGAAATCATCCTTTTGATGGAGGAGATGTGAATTTCCAAATACTGAAATGGCTGCCTAATATTTTACTGACACTGCATAAACTGTGTGTATGAGTTGTTTACCACCCCCACCAACGTCCCCTATATGTGTGCACGTATCCACATTTCTAATCCGCCATGCAGTTTTTCTTTCTTGACTATAGCATTTCTGCCAGTGAGATGAGACTGTTAGAAATGATTTTCTTTCTGACTTCATACAAAGGCAGAGAGACGCATTGTCATGCAACCCTAATGTATATCTCAATCTGGAGTCATTGTATAAATGAGCAGCACTCTCTATCGAATATGATCATATCTTTTGCCTTTTATGTTCTGCCATTTTCAGTAGCATCACTGCAAATACTGTATTCCCACTGACTTCTATGCTTCTGTGTTATTTAGCATGAATGTGTTTTGTGTGCGGTTATCTGAAGTACATGGTTCACCACATAGAAAATCGACTTGCTATTATGAACATGTATATGCAATCTGAAATGCATTTATGTGACTTTGTGTGTATGTGTCTGTGTGTGTTTTGAAGGAGAGAAAGAGAGAAAATGATAGGGATTTATAACCCTGTTTTTCTATGCACGTGATGGTATGAATCTCTGTGTGTGTCTGAATGAATGTAGATGAGACAGAAAAAGCTGCATTATGCATAGCGGTTCACCATAGGCAATATCCTTGCTTCTCCAGCATACATATTCATACTCCATTTTCATATCCACTGCAAAACCAGGAAGAACAAGTGAAAATGTATTTGAAGGTAAAGCAAGGAAAGATTTGAGACAAAAGGGAACACTGCCAAAAACAAAATAAAAATAAAAACAGAACAAAATCAATATATTTATAAAAAGAGTGTGAGAGGTTGAGCCGACACACAATATATTTCTGGAGTTTTCACCCTAAATCACTTTGACCTTCGTTATTGTAATCAGTGTGCCCAGGCTTGAAGAAGGAAATCAAAATACAGGTTAGGATCGGATGAGTGCTGCTCCTTTGCTCCTTCTTTCTCTTCGGGGGATGGGGTGGAAAGTGAGCCCCTGGCTAAGGACTCTGATAACCATCTGAGTTTAGATATTGCCGAAATAAAGAGGATAAAGGTTGTTGTGCCTCATGTTATATGCATGAGATATTAACAGTTGATTATTGATAACATTGTTTTTTTTTGTTTCCCTGTGGTCCTCTTTAATATATTCCAATTTGATTCTCTGTTGGATAAATGTATGTATGTTCATAATCATGCTACTTGATGCAGCCTACTGCATTTTTGAAAATAATGCCAATGATTGCTATCCCATTTGTGTTCCTCAACTGGCGGATATACTGAAGAGGGAAAGGCTCCAGGGAAGACAAACAACATAAGAATTACAATTTTGTCCTACAACAAACTTAAGCTCTTCCATGAGTAATATCACATCAAATATGACCCACAGCTGCATCCTGGGAACTTCTAAAGACAACGGACAGATTTGAGGCAGATGCCTACGTTTCTTGAAAATTCTTTCACACTCTCATACTTCGTCATTTTATTTTTTATGTTTTGAAATCAAACCATGACTGCCTTATGATGACACGTGGTCGACATCATCAGCTCACTTCCGTGTGGTTATACACACATGTCTTTGCGTGCATGAGTGTGTCTGTGTGTGTGTGTGTGTGTGTGAGAATTCAGTGACCTGAATTCCTACCATTCTTCTTATCGTGTCCACAAGGCAGTCAGTTACAGGGCTTGGTTAGATGTGGTTCAGCCACAGCTGAACACATTGCTGTCCCTTCTCATCAAACTCTGCCAAGTCTGATGTTGTGCAGGTTTGCTCCAGCAGGGGGCATATCAGGAGGTGTTGCATGGTTTGTGGTTCAATGCCGCAGTCAAACACAACGTCCCCGTCATTTAGGTATCCCCATTTGGCGAGAGTGGCTTTTGCACGTCCAACACCAGATCTTATTCTGTTTAGGCCTTTCCACACTGCCTAGTTGGTGTCTGCTCCAGGGGGCAGTGCCTCGCTCGCCTTTAGCTCCATTGTTGTTGCTGATGGGAGGTTGTCAAGTCTTTCTTCCCGCGAGTGACTCTTTCACTGCTTGTGCTCGGTGTTCCGAGGGGTGGGACGCTCTTCAGGAAACTTTTCCTGGATTTAAGGCGGCTTTTGGCTGGCACATGGCCAAAGAGAGGATGTCTTTGGTCAGTAGACTGTTGTTGGCGCTCTTTCTTGCTTGCTGCATTTCATCGTATCTCTGGTGGGGCTATGCCTGCCAGGATGTACAGACGGTCTGTAGGTGTTGATATCAGGCAGCCTGTGATAATGCGGCAGCTAGCATTGAGGGCGGGATCCAGCTTCTTGGCATGGGCAGCTCGTTGCCATACTGGGCAGGCATACTCGGCAGCTGAGTAGCAGAGGGCTAGTGCGGTTGCATTCAGAGTCTGTGGGTTTGCACCCCAGGTCGTGCCGGTGAGCTTGCGGATGATGTTATTCCTCGCACTCACTTTGCACTTGGTCTTTTCAGTGTGGGTCTTAAAAGAGAGGCATCTGTCCAGGGTTACCCCTAGGTAGACTGGGTGCTCACAGTGTTCAAGGGAGGTTCCTGACCAGCTGACCTTCAGTTGGCGCTTGGCTTCACGGTTTCTCAGGTGGAAGGCACACACCTGTGTCTTAGATGGGTTTGCACGTTGGTGGTTCTCTTCGTTAGAGAGTCTGTCTTCCACAGTTTTGAAATCAGTGGCTTGTGCACCTATGCCAAGATCGTCTGCATAGATGAAGCAGCGGGTGTCTACACTTTTTGGTTAGTGTAGATACCGGTGCAAGCACACTTCCCTGTGCTCCTGAGTCTTCGCCACCTGCTTTTCTTTCCTCCTAGCTCAACGAAGAAGTGCCTATTTTCAAGCATGCTTTCAATCAGCTCTGTCAGGCGGGTGTCTCTTGTGGTCTCCAGGATCTTACTGAGGAGACGTCTGTGGTTGACTGTGTCATAGGCAGCTGAGAGGTCGACAAACACCGCACCAGTTACCATCCCTTCCTCATATCCATCTTTGATGTACTGGGTGAGGTTGAGTACTTGGCTAGTTGTCGACTTGCCAGGGCGGAAACCTGCTTGTTCAGGGATGAGGTGTTCGTCAACAAAGGTACCAATTCTGTTGAGGATTCAAAGAGTTTATAGGTGTGGCTCAAAAGTGAGATTGGTCTGAAGTTCTTGGGAGCGGATGGATCTTTCCCAGCTTTCAGCAGTGCTATAATGTGGGCTTTCTTCCAGATGTTAGGGAGCTTGTGTGTTGTTAAGCACTCATTGTAGAGCTGTAGGAGCCACGTCTTCGCCTTGTTACCGAGGTGCTTGATCTGTTCCGCTGCGATATTATCCAGTCCAATTGCCTTTCCTGGTTTGAGGATAGAGATTCCCCCTTCCAGCTCTTCCATAGTGAGCTGTCTTGTAAAAGCAGGGTCCTTGATGTATTTCTTGCGGTTCAGCCTGGTCTTTTTCCCTCTCTTTCTACTCTTTCCATTTTCGAGCAATTTGTTGGCAACTTGGTTGGCCGTGACTTTTGGGTGCTGAGGAGCTGCTTTAGGGTCACCTCGTAGCTTGTGAATAAGGGCCCATGCTTTCTTGCTGTTTTTTGACATGTCTGTGGACTCTATAAGAGCATTCCAGGTCTTGCTTCACTCTTGGGCAATGTTTTCCATCACCTTCTCGCCTTGGGTAGTTGTTTCATCTGAGAAGGGATCTGCTTCAAACATGCTGACGTAATTGTCAGAGAGTCCTGCACAGTCCTTTGAAAGTCCCGGTATATATTCAACTCTACATCCTCGTGGGATATGTTTCCGAGCAGTTTTCAGCACCAGGTTAGCAAATTGGTCGTAGTTAGGGATGTCCCGATCACCTTTTTTTGCTCCCGATCCGATTCCGATCATTTGATTTGGACAATTTGCCGATACCGATTTTTCCCGATCCGATCTTTATGCAATGCATTAAGAGAAAAAAAAAGAAAAAAAGCATTCAAGTTGTCCCATAAGGTTATTTTTTTATTTAAATTGGATATTCTATCCAACATGGATATAGCTTCTTTTTTTCACAGCAGCATTGGATCAGTTCAGTTGTGCAGCATTGGATCAAAACAAAATAAAGCTTATCATAACTCGTTAGCTTACTGCTACAATTAGACACTGCGCCCTGCCCACTCTGTTGCCAGATTTGAGAGAAATAAGCAACCAGGTCTATGAAAACAAGCCCCAAAGAAGAAACACATACATGATGTTGTGTAATTCGAAACCAAAACTAAGGCCTCAGGATGACTTTAAGACTTGAACATGGTCATTTTTGTTTTGTAACATTGAATAAAAAAAATTAAAAAAAGTATTAAAAAATAAAAATAAAATCCCAATCCCCGATTTTTTTCTCCCGATTCCGATCTTTTGAAAATCACGTTATCGGCTCCGATCCCCGATCACGTGATCGGATCGGGACATCTCTAGTCGTAGTTCTTGCTAACTGGTATTATGTTTGTTATCTTTTCTTCCAGCTCGTTGGTGAAACCTTTCCAGTCTGCTTTCTTGTAGTTGAAGCGCCTTTTAAAGGGCATGATGGTTTGGACTACAGCCGCATTGATTAGGATCCCAATGGGACGGTGTTGGCTTGGTGGAATAGGATCCAGCACCGTCTTTTTACACAGTCCAGCGATGTTACTTGTGACCATGGTGAGATCTGGGTTGTAGCCACGTTTCCAGCGAGCACTGAAAAACGAGTGTGGTAGCTTGGGGTCATGGATCAGACTTAGTTGGTTAGTATCCATCCAGTCTTCTACTGCTTCTCCATCCTTGTTCATTTCAGGTTAACCCCACTGGATACTGTGGCTGTTGAAGTCACCAATAACGATTTGTGGTTTGCCGTGTATTTTGGGGATTGGCTGGGAAAATACAAAGTCTACAGGTGGTGGTTTGTAGACAGATGTTACTACAACACTGCTTAGCTCAACAGATAGGACTTCGATATTATGGCCATCTGACATATCTGTATCTTCTATAGCTGAGCCTGTTTTTACAAATATAGCACTGCCGTACTGCCGGTGAGGTTGCTCGATGGCCAGGACCATTCCTGGTATGGTTGGGCGATTGTTTTCACTCCCTCTGTGCGTCTCTTGCAAGCAGAGGACATCACAGTGTTGCTTGCTGCATAGGTCGGCTAAGATGGTTTGTTTTGCAGAGGAGAACCCTTCAATGTTCACAGATATGACTGTCAATGCCGGTCTTGAGGGGGTGCCGCGTTTACGACATCGACCTTTGTGTCTATCTCCGGGCATGATGTTTTCTCTTGGTGCTCTGTGGCTTACTTACAGCTTTCAGCGTAGCTTGTAGCGTAGCTTGTGCAGACTAGCTTGCGGCTAGCGTAGCTTGTGGCTTGTAGCGTAGCTTGTGGCTTTTTTGTAGCTTGTAACTGTTGCTTGTAGTGGTGATAGGATTAGCAGTATCTAGTCGATCTAGTTGATCTTGTCGATCTTGTCGATCTCATCAATACTCCCAGGGCCGCAACGTGGACGCTCCTTTCATGACCCCAATTCCTACCATAGGACAAAGCGATTAGCCATCGCATCATAAGCTGCTGCTTTTTAGAGGTTTTTTCTCTGGCTTTTAGTTGGTGCATCCAAGCTGTTTTGAATTTATATTAAGGTTTTCAGTTTATTTTATTTCAATAGATTATCCCATTTTAGGGATTATTAGGAATAAGCAGTAGTTTTCCAACTTGGGAATCAGGACCCCTTTTCAGGCAATTGGTCACAAGCTGTTGAAAATGGCTAGTATAGACATTGCTTTCTTTTAGGGGGTTAAAAGCCAAATGTTTGGGAGCCTCTATTAATAAGCAGTGAATCCCTACTGAGGAAACGTTTGCCCTAAAGAGGGTACTTCTGTAGTTACCAGAAAGTACCTGGATATATTGTAGAATGGCTCAGAGAAACAAAAACCAAAATAGAGATTATAATTCGACAAAAGAAAGAAACGTGAATCCACTTCTGCTCTGATGCTTATCTTAAACCAATAATTGTTAAGCCTCAACAAGCTGACTTCATGCCTGGACACCAAGTTTTGGATTTAAGAAAGCCGGCAACAATCGAAGAATGGACATAAATTGTTGACACAACCAGCTGCTGCCATACCATGTAGTAGCATGAATGCATTTACACTTGACCAAGTGATACAGGATATACATTTTTGGCTGCATTAAACAAAACATTTGGTTGGAAAATCAGTGATCTGAACACAAGATCCTTTCCAGTTTCTTTCATAAGGACTTTTACAGCAAGAGAGTACATCGTTTTTGTCATGAAAACATTTTCCTTATAAAAATAGCATTTGCCATCAGAGAGATGCAGGTCACTGTCACTGGTATCATCTGTGTTCCTCACCCAGCAGCACATTGTGGTGCTCTCCGTGGTGCTGAAAATGCAGATCACTCAGCCTAGCAGCCTGTGAGAGTGATTGACATGGATTCGAAAGGTAGGATGGATTGAACTTGACCTGAATTCAGATTTTTGAACACAGAGGATCTGCTCCAATTCTAGCTGGAAGGCAGGAGAACAACGACTCTCTACCTTTTTGGCATCTTCGCTGTGCTTTAAGTCGCGATCACATGTTTTTGCTGTGCCACTCAGCATCTGCTGTTGGCTGAGTTCTACATCAAGAACTGAGGCAGTCATTCAACATTAACCTCTCTATACCTTTGACCTTACAGCACAAAGAGATACACAGATACACGCCCTGTTGCATCCGAACACCTTTGCACCTGAGCACCTTTCCCACCCGACCAGCCACCCGTGCCTTGTCTACAATATCGCACTCCGGCCTGGCTCCCTGATCTCCCCTTCCGCTGCACACCCACCCACACACACATGAGAACCAGGGAAGTCAGACACGGCCTCCCACGGCAGTGCGATTACAGAGTGGATAGACTTTGTGTGTGTTAAATGTGAAAGGAGATTATGTGGGTTTAACTCTCTGCGTCTGGCATACAAATTCCAATCGCATAACATTGCCTGTCTCTTGTGTGGCAGAAAAAGACGAGAGGCAGTGTCTTCAAGGGGTTTGGGTGAAAGAATGATGGCAGATTGGAAACGCAAACTAAGAAGACAAAAATGAGAAGATGGAAAGATTCAGACCAATGTATCAAAGAACAGACAATAGAAGACAAGAAAAATCCCCTTGTCAATTGAGATTTTTATCCCTAATCCCTGCGTTTTACTTTTGAGCCTTTCCTCATGTGATTCATCCTATTCATTCCATCTTATTAACGTCATTATGTCCTTGAATGTTCCTATTTATACTGAACAGAACAGATATAGAAATTGTCTTTTAATATCAGCCATTCATCCATGTTTTTGAGATGTATTAGGAGCTTAAAGAGACAGCCAGTGGGCTTATGTTCCTTATTTGATAGCTATTATGTCCATTGATGTAGAGGATCTGTAGAAATTAGAGCCTAAATGACATCTGATAGTGTCTTAATATCTTCATTGATGTATCTAAGCCAACATCCTATTTTCTCCCAGAGCATAGAGAATTAAAGAGATAGGGTTAATCCAGGCATTGTTGACACAATCCAGGAAAAGGGATTAATGAAGTATCATTGTCTGAGAAGAAACTTCTCTGGCCCGGGCCTTCTATTGGCCTCTAGCCAAGCTGAGCTCAGCACATCTTACAGTGCCTCACACCCCCACCCCCCCGGTCACAGCAAACACATACACAGAAACACACAGGTCTGAAAAGATGACTACCCCACTCTCAACTGGAAGAGGGCATTTAAGAGCGAGGATATATGGTGGTCTGTCTCCCCTAGGACAGGATCTGGCTGTAGCTCTTCATCTGTGCCACGATAACAATGTTTTACAGCAAACATCTGCGGTATCCAGCTCCTCAGGCTTGTTCGGCTTTAGATGGAGAACTACATTCAGTGGATATGACAGCCTTTGCTATCAAGCAAGTGTAAATTCTTTGTTTCCCTGAATAACGGAGGATGTCAACAGAACAGATACGTTTGGTTGAGGAGTTGAGTTATGTGACCCGATTTTCTCTGATATTGAGAGGCAGATTTCCAAAGGGCTCTCTGGATACACATATTAGATTAAAGATATTAGGATAATGCATATGGGATGAGATGGATTTCTGCAGTTTGGCACACAGGGAGGAAGTTGTTTGGGTGGAGGTGACCTGAATGCCCGTAGATCAAACGTATATACTTTATGAGTTTGCCTGTGAGAGTTTGAGTTGTATCAGGAGTTATTTTTTTGTGAGATTTGAGACTTGCCCAGTTCAAAATATCCTTTTTCCAGTGAATGTCACTAATATATTGTCAATTGCTCCCTTGAACTCACTGTGCTAAAAAAACAATACAGTAAAGAAAATACCCTAAATCCAGTTTGTTTCTTTATTTTTCTAATTGTCGGTTGCTTTCAAGATGTTTTATTAAACAATCTTACATTTACTGACAAATTAAAGTACCAATTTTGATGAAATGCTTTTTATTTAGAGGGGAGTTCAGCATATTTGGTGTAAACACTCTACTATTATAAAGTCATCATTTTTATTGTTAAAACTTTTTGTCATTGAGTTAGTTGGCTGATTTCCTGATCCCATACCTTACAGCTTACCTTAACACTTACCTTACCTAACTAGTCAGCCAGTTTAACATACATTTAGAAAATAAATACTCAACATTGTTGTATCATACATCTGCAAAGCACTCGTTTAAGTAAATATGTACTGCAATTGTGACTGTTAACATTTGTATACCTACATTGTGATGTTTCATCCTTGGCTGGTTAAGTGTTATATGTTCTTTGATTATTTTTGTACTTGGAAAATAGTTATGCGTTTTGTGTTATTGTACTCCATAATCATTTTAAGGGCACAGTCTCATATGTGAACGTTGCCTGTATGTCTTACACCAACTAACTGACTGTCTCCCTTTCTCTCATCCCAACAGTCAACAGTGAGGATGTTGTCTCTACGCGGCTGTACTTTGTGAACGCCTCCCTGCAGCGGGTGACCTTCTCCAGCTCGGTGGGGGTGTCCCTGCCCTGCCCTGCGGGCGGCGCCCCCCATGCTGTCCTGCGCTGGTACCTGGCTGCCGGAGACGACATTTACGACGTGCCCCATATCCGCCACGTGCACGCCAACGGCACCCTCCAGCTCTACCCATTCTCCCCCTCCGCCTATAACAGCATTATCCATGACAACGAGTATTTCTGCACTGCTGAGAACCAAGCTGGCAAGATTCGTAGCCCAAGCATCCACATCAAAGCAGGTGAGGGTTGAAAACAATAGATGCAAACCAAGCCAATGATGCAAAATAGTTTATGTCTGCACATGCTTTCTAAAGGTATTTTGAACTGTGACATTTCCCTAATCAAGCTTTTGGATGTCTCTTGAATCAAGTATAACTTCCCTCAAACTGCAAAGACAGAACTGGGAACTCTCTGTCAAAGTGTACTGGAACTGGAAATTGGCCCTTTCAGCCTGGAAATGAACCAGAGCAAGGTGCAACAATAGTTTGGCACAGCTCTATGCTAACCTTCTGTAGCTCAGTAGCCTCTTCATCTCGCTTGCTAACACTATTAAGGGTTACATGTTAGTATAACCTTCTAAATCCCTATCTTTAGTTGGATCAGAATCTACATTTTTCAATCAATATCTGACAAAATTGTCAATAATTTATGCCGTGCTGGTGGCTCCTGCTGGACACATGCTGTGATATAATTTAGTTTGGACTTTCATTAAAAAGGGGGACTCACAAGAGACAAATCAAAATAAGAGACATCTGCAGCTCAGATATCCTGATTATTATTCCCTTGTATCAATCACGCTTTTAAAGTGGTGGATAGCACAATTCCCATAATGCAATTTGAATATTGTCTTTTATTAAATCATCTCTACCTGGTAAAAAAAGCCCACATCTTTTAAACCCCACAGCTCCAGTTTGTAACACAGTCTTTCTGTTAAAAGGTTTAATTCTCAAGCTCAATCTGAAATAACCCGGACCCCTTCAAGAGAAAGTATAGGTTATCTTTTTGGTCATTCCCAAATACATCATTTTGCTAAATTATTATAATAGTAGATAATAATAGTGCACTTTAATTTAATGCACGTGTTGTGTCATTGAAATCGTCATGACAGCATTACCTAGTTACTGTCCGGCATTTGAAAATATGGTCATCTAAACGGCAGTCGTATTAGCATCTTCAACCAACAACTTCTCTCAGTGGGGGGGAAGATTCTCAAAGTGCGGCATCTTGACCCTTTGTATTAAAAATCCACTAGAAGACAGACACGCAGTTACAAAGACAGTTGGTTTGTTGACCTGTCCGCACTCCCTGCCAAGGTCAAAGCTGGAGAGAGGCGCTGAACACACTGAGGGAAGATGTTGCTGCTGCTTCTCACACTTATCACGCACACACATAAACATTATGAACACATGCATATGACCTAATGTGGCACACACGGCATACACGTGTATACAACAGACGAGCATGCATGTTTGGTCACACGCATATGCACGTGCACGCACCCACTCAGACTCACACACTTACATGCACACCAGCCTGTGTGTAGCCCATGCCAGCAAGCCTCCTGTCTCCCAGTCTCTCCATCTGTCCATGGACTGGAAGTCCCCTAACTACACGCACACACACAGACACACACAGACACACAAATGCACACACACACACACAGCCATTTTCGTCAAGCTGGCTGTTGGTGTTTAGTTGCCAGCTCTTTGTCAGGGTGTTTGGCAGGAAGGATTTTTGGAGAGTCAGCTACAGACATGGAAAGATGTGAACAGCACCATGAAAAAAAGTGGATTTTCAGGTCATGGTAATAGCCAGGCAGACATTTTGACTGTGTTGATCAATCCTGCATGAAGAGACAGTCAGCAGTTCCCTACCCCACACATGGATACGAGATAAAGAAATTCTCCAAAATGCTGCCGGATTGTCTCCCTCACCACACAAACACAGACACACACACAAGCACATGCACATGCACATACTCTCCCTACACACACACACCTATATAGCCTGTGTGGTCCCTAGAGGAGGACAGTCCCTCCAGCGTGAGAGTGACCTTCTAGCCAGCCTCGGTGTTGGGATGACCTTCCTGCCCAAATAATTACAACAATTAATCAATTAAATGCTGAGGCAATCACAACTCCACAGCTCCATAACCAGGGCTCACGTGCATGTGTGTGCACCTCATTACCTCCAGAGTCCTACGCAACACACACATGCTCACGTGCATGCCCACACACATACACAACACTGCAGTTGCCATGGGCGACAGAGGCGTGAGCGCCAGGGTGTGGCATTCCCTGTCTCAGGTGGCGCAGGAGAATGATGGCAGCTGACAGCTCGCAGTGTGACACCCCCCCAAAAAATCTGCCCCACCCCCACTCCTCCTTGCCACCCGTCTCGTCCTTCCTTCTCTTCACATCTTCAAATCTCTCTCCATCCCTCCCCCTCTTTCTCACCCTTTCCCATGCATGCTGATTGTGGGCCAATAATAGCACTAGCACCTGTCTGGAAATCTCTGCATTTATGAAAATCACTATGTGGTCTCCTTGTTTTCCCGTACTGTTTTTTCTTTTGGCTGTGTCATTTGGGCTAATCTGTATTTTTTAAGTTTTGATAGACAGCTCACACATTTTGATTAATAAATGAAATTAGGACATAATGTTATTTTATATGATATTAATATTATACAATTTGTATGGGCATCCCGATCATGGTCTTTGCACCGGACTCATTCTCATACCATACCAGCAGTACATACAGTACTTTCAGATTTGTAAACCACTACAAATATTGATGTTTCAAATATTATTGTTAAATACATACGAGGAATAATTTCTTAAAAAATAAATGTGTTGTTAGTTTTACCTTGATGTGACTGTAATGATCTGTGGAGGTTGCGACTTCTACCAGTTTTGAAACTGTCAAAGTTTACACATCATCCTCAACTATTCTTCCCTTCAGAAGGACAATGATGTCTATCGGTTTAGTCTCCTAAAAGATTTGCAGTTTATAAATTGAGTATCTTCAAGGAAAAAAAGGCAGTGAAAAATCAATTTCACATTGACAAAAAAATCTGTATTATTATCTGTAATTGGATTGTAAGCCTTACAGCTCCTTGTGTGTTTGTAAAACATTCAGCAGTTTGACAGCATCTATAAGGCCTTTCTCTATTTAAAGGATCCTATCTCCTTTCACATCTGAGCATCTTTTCCAAATGCATTTCTTCACATCCATCTTTAGGGATACACCTTATGTCAGAAGTGCTATAAGAATCTGAGGATTTCAAAGCCCTGTGCACCCAAGTCCTCTTTACTCAAAGTTAATAAAAGAAAATTGAGGGCACTTGTTCAATGAGCTCACCTCAGCTCCCCTTTGTTCCCAGCATGACACCCAAACCAATGTAGGCCCGGGCCAAGACAGCAGGTGTTTAGATCGCTCTCCTCCATCTGCCCTCCTCATCTTATCTCTGGCTGACATTTCTTTACTAATACTATAAGAAGGGTCCCTGAACCTGATACACAAGGTCTGCTTTTCGTATGCTATCCATTTAATAATGAAACCAGCATCCTTTCATTCCCCTTGTATGTCATTATTTTTCTCTTTCTCCTTCTCTGTGTTTTTGCTGCTCGCTTTATGAATAAGTAAATGCAGTATTTGGTTTCCCCGTCGTTAATTATTGAAGCGACAGTGATACAAGACTTGCTTCCCAGTGCGCCCAGTGCACCAGACCCGTGTTTTAGCTCGTTCCTAGGCAACCAGGCTGCATATAGTCAGGCATCAGTAACATCCTAATGATTCTGCTGCGCATGCGATGAGGGGGAGTGCAATTTACACACAAATCAGTTGGGCTACCATTTACATCCTGTCACAAGGCTGAAGATAATGAATATGTAATGTTTTTCTATCCTCTCTGTCTTTCATATCTTGGAGGAGGAACGTGTGTTAAATGAAAATCCTATCAGAACAGTTCCCTCTTATTGGAGCTGGTTACACAGTCGTGTACAAGGGCATGTTGCCATCCAGGGCTTATTTGGCTGGTTTGAATTAGGAGAAGTGTGGTCGAACAACACTTTTATTAGAGGTTAACAAATGTAGTAAAAGTCGGGGTCAAAGCACAGGAAGAACAAACCTGAAGTGACCTTGACTGGATTTGAACCTCACTAAATTGGCATGTGCTTTCTGTCATCATCCTTTACAAGCTGTCAGACTGGTTTTAAACACTCTATGAGAGGCACAGTGGGCATTTGGGATTCCCCCAGATATTGACAAGAGGCAGCAGGGTCAGTCAGAGAGTAAATAAATGATTGAAAGAATTGGCTGGGCCACAATAGCTGGAGCTACTCAGTCGATCCTGGATATTGATCTGTAGGTAGATCACATCAATGAGAAGCAGAGGCTGTTTTGAATTAATAATTGAAATGAGGACTTGATTGGAATTATTTGTCCTTTAGCTTTGACTTGTTTACAAACGAGGCTTCAGCTCACATTAGTGTCCTGAGTGTAAGGTGGCCATAGTGAGAAATGATATGCTCTCCAGAGGGTAACTTACTTCAACCATTCATTTAGTTGAGGCACAAAGTATCATCAGTGACACCACAATTGATGTTCTCAAGACCCAGAATCCAATGTTATAACCCTCATTTATGTTTGGCATTGTTACACATAGTATATAATGCAAGATTACATTTTAAATGCTGCTACAAGAATAGTCCCTGCTTTACTCCAGTGTACTCATAGCCCGTCATAAGTCGGCAAAGAAGAAATAAAGGGTCCAAGGTTCAGCCAATTAGGAAAAAGTAGAACAGTGAAAAAGCAATGGATGGAATCAGACAAAGACTTGGGAAATTAAACCTAGGACCTAAGGTGAAAGACTCCCCACCATTTGGACAAGGACATCGGCTTTGGTTCCACTGGGTTCCAGTGACAGTGGCGGCTGGCATAAAGCATTATTAATGACCAAGGAAACTGGCCTTCGGGCTAGGCGTTAATTATATCACTGGAGAGCTGGGGGAGAGAGTGAAAACACGGGAGGGCGGGGCAACTCCCTGTGTGTGTGTGTGTGTGTGTGTGTGTGTGTGTGTGTGTGTGTGTGTGTGTGTGTGTGTGTGTGTGTGTGTGTGTGTGTGTGTGTGTGTGTGTGTGTGTGTGTGTGTGTGTGTGTGTGTGTGTGTGTGTGTGTGTGTGTGTGTGTGTGTGTGTGTGTGTGTGTGTGTGTGTGTGTGTGTGTGTGTGTGTGTGTGTGTGTGTGTGTGTGTGTGTGTGTGTGTGTGTGTGTGTGTGTGTGTGTGTGTGTGTGTCATTGTTAAACCATTACTGTCCTCATTTCCAAGGGAAGCATGGTTGAATAGCAGCGTTTGTGCTGCCAGAAACACTCCCCAACATCAGCCATTCTGATACTCCATCTGATTTCTGTAATCTTTCTTTCATCCTTCTCATGTCATGTAGTCTGTTTTTTGTTAAAGTGACAACAATGTGGCAATGCCCCTTAATACACATTCACAGGCCTGTGTTCATTGAGTCAAGCTAGTATGCCCTTGAACTACCCATCTCTCCTGGTAACCCAAATAATCAATTATTTAATTTCACTTTACTTAATTTATTTAATGAAAATGTATGCTCTGATTCAGCATTTTGCTTTTCTCACTTATCTTAATGTGACGGAGTTAACTGGAGAGATAATTTGGTTAGCTACAGGCTATTGTTTTCATCATTAAGCCTGTCTTAATCACCACCATCCTTTCTGTACACTGAAACAGACTCACAGCCTAGTGCTCTGCATGCCATGTGCAGGGTGTGTGTTTTTGATGCCTTGCGCCTGCATGTGACAGGTCCATCGGCCATGAGCAACCCTCCACTCCTCGCCGTCGCATAGCATCTGTGGCGTTGTACTTTAAAAGGCCAAGGGCCACTCACTGTGTATCCCCTTCAAAGCAGCTCTGTGTCAACCCTCCTTACAATCATAGTGTGACTTGGAATCTGGGGCTAGGGAGGGAAATGCTTGCTTAATGGGGTTGAAGAGGACACCAGGCAAGTTTGTTTACAAGACCTGCCCTGGCTTTGACTAAGGGTTAAACGGGACAAGAGGATGTCAGTTGAACAGTGTGAAAATGAAAGAGGCTTTTACAGTATAACAATTGGTTGATGTATCAATCTACTCATTTACAGGAAAATAATGAATGAATGGAATAATTCAAAATAATGATTTATAATGGATTATTTATTTATGTATTTATTAAACTAAATGTTTTTGCTGTTCTCAGCGTCTTTAAGACACATCCAAGACATTTGAGAAAGATGTCACCTTGGGCTTTGGTCAATTGATTGCATTGGGAAAAAGTCATTGCTAATTTTTGCCGAAATTCAAGGTTGCAAAGTAACATCAACACCATCTTCCATTGATTTGTTTTCCTTAAGGCATAACATGCTGAACATTTGCTGGTTCCAGCTTTACAAATGTGTACATTCAATGAATTCTGGTGTTTTATATCATTAGTAATTGAAAATATTTGGGTTTTAGACTGTAGATCTGACAATGCAAGCAAGTTGATACATAATCTTGTGCTCTTGGAAATTGTGACGGACATTTTTAACTATTCTCTGACAAATTACTTGGAGCCCCATTTAATCAGAGACATACACTAATACAGTTCTAACTCTTAAAATCTTGTCAACAGTTAAAACCTTGTTCTCCCTTACTGTGACATACTCTCACCTCGACTAACTACTGTTCTTTTATCCACACCTCAGTGTTCAGGGAGCCCTACACTGTGCGAGTGGCAGACGAGCGCTCCATGCGGGGCAATGTCGCCGTGTTCAAGTGCCTCATCCCCTCAGCCGTCCAGGAGTACGTCAGCGTGGTGTCCTGGGAGAAAGACACCGTCTCCATCGTCCCAGGTAGGAAATTCAGCCAATGGCAGTCATTAGTTTCAACAAAAACACACCAGGACCCAAATAGTTAGTCTCGCTGAAATTTCACAGCAAACTCAATGCGTGTGACCACCTGAGTTATATTTGGCTTAGTGCGTGCTTGCTGTGTTTGATCAGGTGGTGGATAATAATGGAAAGCAAATGATCTCATGTCATCATAATATGTCAATGGACTGGAGAACATTTGCCCTTTAGAGAAATCTAAAAACTATTTTACACTGAATAAATCCCAGAACACATATACCTTGTTCTGTCAGACTTTCTATCAGATTGAATATAAGGAAAAACCCTGTTTTCTTTTAATCATTTACAACCGTTTATGGATACTAATCAATGTTAAAGTATCATGGACATACATTTTTTCAGCAAAGATGGAGGAAGGTTTTAAAAAGGGTCAAATCATTTGGAAGTCTGATTATATGGCTTTTGCTTGGCAGAGCTCTGGACCCTCACTCAGGCAGTGTCTCATAGCTGTGTTGCAGAGATAAATCAGACATTAGCAGTCTTGTTTGTGCATGTGTTTGTGTGCATGAGTGTGTGTGAGTGTGTGAGAGATCTAATTTGATGAGTGATGGATCTGTTTAGCTGCTCATCACAGTCACCCAAAAGGGAGCAGCCACACCTCTAGGGGTCTGCCTTGTCTGAAGCTGTTCTCTCTGCTTTGTCTGATCCTCTATTCAAATCATTGAATGTGTAATAAGGAATGCTAACATGAGTTTGAAACTGAACCTCTTACATGCTGCTGTAGGTTGTTGTGTGTGTGTGTGTGTGTGTGTGTGTGTGTGTGTGTGTGTGTGTGTGTGTGTGTGTGTGTGTGTGTGTGTGTGTGTGTGTGTGTGTGTGTGTGTGTGTGTGTGTGTGTGTGTGAGAGTGTGTGTGTGAGAGAGAGAGAGAGAGAGAGAGAGAGAGAGAGAGAGAGAGAGAGGAGAGAGAGAGAGAGAGAGAGAGAGAGAGAGAGAGAGAGAGAGAGAGAGAGAGAGAGAGAGAGAGAGAGAGAGAGAGAGAGAGAGAGAGAGAGAGAGGAGAGAGAGAGAGAGAGAGAGAGAGAGAGAGAGAGAGAGAGAGAGAGAGAGAGAGAGAGAGAGAGAGAGAGAGAGAGAGAGAGAGAGAGAGAGAGAGTGTGTGTGTGTGTGTGTGTGTGTGTGTGCAGGGTTGTGCGTTGCAGTGTTAACATTTGCTCCGTGGAGCATTTGCAAATTGCAGGGTGTCAGATGAGACTGTTTAGGTCAGATGATACGTATTGCTCCCTCTGCCCCTTATCTCACTCTCTGATACCGAGAACCCCTTTCATCCCTCTCAATAGTGTGTGAATAGAGGTGTGTGTTTGTGCGCCACTTTGTATGGCTCTGTCCTTCACACGGGAGCACTCATTGATCCAGCACAGCTGTAGTGTGTGTATGTGTGTGTGTGTGTTTGTTTGTGTGTATGTGTGTGTGTGGCCTGAGGGGGGTTTCCAGTCTGGATCGATAGAGCTTGCTGTTGGATTCCCTCTCTCTTGTCACGGATCCCTCAGTGTGATAGTGCTGAGAGCGGGCCAGTCAGTTTGATGGTAAAACATGCACATATGAACAAGTAAGTGCATGTGCGTGAACACACACACACACACACACACACACACACACACACACACACACACACACACACACACACACACACACACACACACACTCACACTCACATGACCAGCTTTCTGTGACTAAGCTGATCAGGACAAGTCATCCATATGCTTGAAAAAAATGTAATATACAGAAAAACGCTCCATGAACATATGTTTCATTTATATATATTAAAGAATGTCGTGATCAATAATTTTATGCAAAACATTTCTTTGTCTCCATAAATTTGAATTATTCTCTGGTGTTTGATGAATTAATCTAAAAAATAATCATAAGGCCATTTCTTATACAAATATCATCCTGCTGTAAAGAAAACTGAGCTCTCATTTAAATAAAAGAAAAAAAAAGATTTCAGAGGTGTTTTGTTTTGTATCTTCACCTCCCCCCCCTCTCTATCTCTCTCACCAGGGCTGATGAATAGGTCTTATTAGTAACACAGTGCTCCTCTTCTTCTTCCCGTCCGTCTTTGGCTTGAAGCCTCCTCTCATCTCATCTCTTTCCCTCCCTGGTACAGACTGGTGGCCTGTTTCAGCATCATGACCACACACACACACACACACACACACACACACACACACACACACACACACACACACACACACACACACACACACACACACACACACACACACACACACACACACACACACACACACACACACACACGCTCCTCCCACCCCACTACACTCCAACACACACCTCGTCCATCCATCCATCTACTCCATCTATCAGCTCCTGATGGCATGTACAGCTTTCTCTCTTTCGATAGCACTCGAGATGCTCTAGTGGTTCGCCATTTATTAGGGACAGTGTATGCCAAGGTATTGCTTGACAGGATGACACATGTCACACAGACGGCTGTGTTGGTCAATAAAGCTGAGTTTGAATGGGCTTTGATGAAGAGGCAGGAGGGTGTTTGCTGACAGCTGGCCTCACTGTGAGACGACCCTGCCTGGGTGTCGTGTCAGTATTTGACAGCCAAATCTGTTTGCGTTGAGGCCCGTTCACGCAGCAATGCGGGGGGGAGTAGACGGATAGATAGAAAGATAGGCAGACAGTCAAACAGAGGAGGGCTTTGTGTGCAGACTGGCTTTCCTGGTTTTTACTCCCCTGTCATACCTCCCTGCTATCTCTCTATCTAGCCATGTCTCTTGCTCTAATTGAAGGTTTGCCGGTGTTGCTGTTGGTTAGAAAATTAGCATTTGTTTGCTTGTCATTTAGGGAACTGAAAGAGGATGCTCTGTTGACGGATGTGTGTGTATGAAGGAACTTCATCTGTGTGTTTGTTTGTGTGTGTGTCTGTGTGTCACTTTGTCAGTATCCATCTCCTCCTCCAGTTGGAGCTTAAAACAGTGTGAGTTTTATCTGGTCACCATGGTAACGGATGCGAACCGGCGGGTGGAATGAGGAAGGTGAGGACGCATCGCTGCCTGATTTTTATTAGTGCATCACCACAGGCGCAGCTCTCTCTCTCTAACACACACACACACACACACACACACACACACACACACACACACACACACACACACACACACACACACACACACACACACACACACACACACACACACACACACACACACACACACACACACACACACAACTGACATATGTACACTTTAGTGAAAGGTAGCCTAGATATACATGTCATCACTGTCCTATATTTTTTCTCTCCAAATGCAGTGATTTAAACACTTTCCCTTCCATCTATCACTCTTTCTGGTTTATAGATGGGCCTGTTTATTAAAAACAAGAGCAAAACATTAACTGGGCCAAACTTTGGCAAATATCTTCTTATTGCAGATAAATCGATATGTGTGTATATGTCAATGAATACGTATAAAGGAGATCAAATTACAGACATGCTAAATATGCCCTAAGACATTTAGGCAGAATCTTACCATTACATAATCATAACAAACAATCTTGATGACTATTAGCAGATAAATACTTCCAAACTCAAATATAAGTGCCAATATACACACAAGCAAATATTACTCTGTTGGTCTTCAAGACCTACTGATGTTATACTGATGTTATCCAAATGCACATGAACAACAACAATGTAATAAAAACATTCAGAGCTCAGTTCTCTTATGGGAGTAGAAATTGGACCAATACTGTACATTTAGTTGGATATAGCTTTTTGAACTAAATGTCTTCAGAAGCAAACCTTAAAGGTAGGGTAGGGTAAGAATGGAGAAACCAGCTCCAGTGCGCTAGAATTTGAAATCTGCCCCTTCCTTCAGACTTCCTTACAGAGCCCCTCCTCCAACACACATGAACGCGCACATCACCAATAGAGAGGCGAAGTCCCTCCCTTTCTGGGGGACCTCCATGGGACCTTATTTCGGAAAAAAGTATGTATTGAAGTCAATGGGGAGAGAAAGATTATCTTTCGATCCTGTTTGAATTGTGCCACAAATTACACATATGATGTTTGTCAATTAAAAAGATAATTTTGCAAGTCAAAAAAATAAAAAATGTGTCGTAAAAATGTGAAGTAAAACTTTTTGTGTGAGACCGCTCAATGAACTTCATCTCCCGTCTCGCACCACACACCAAGACGGCCGTCAAGTTGGCACTTTTCACTTCTTTCTTTCAGAATGAGGTGGAAAGTATTAAAAGAGGTGAAAATCACTACAAGTCTGGGCATGTTGAGAGCTGTACGTACACACAAGGGGAGTTAGTCGGTTCCGTAAGAGCCAGCATGCGGGACCAGGATTCTGGGATTTGTAGTCTTTCTAGTTGCGTATTTTTCATATGGTAAATGGACTGTACTTATATAGCGCTTTATCCAGTCTTTAAGACCCCTCAATCGCTTTACATACTACATGTCATTCACCCATTCACACCCATTCATACAGAGCAGTGTACCTTACTCTAGGACCTAACATTCACACACATTCACACATCGTTGGCCATGCCATCGGGAGCAACTCAGGGTTAAGTATCTTGCCCAAGGATACATCGACATGTTGACTGCATGGGCTGGGATCGAACCCACAACCTTCTGGTTGAAAGACGACCACACTCCCTCACAGCCACAGTCGCCCTCATAGTCTTATAGTTCAACAGTTTTATGACAAACTGTGACTTTTTGACATGGAAATTATTTTTAAAGATTGACAAACATCATAATTCGTGGCACAATTAAAACGGGATCGAAAGATAATCTTTCTCTCCCCGTTGACTTCAATACATAATTTTTCCGAAATAAGGTCCCATGGGTCGGAAGTAGATGGGCGGGACTTCGCCTCTCTATGAGGCACGAGATAAGTTTGTGCACGAGATGGAAGGCTGACAGGCAGGTAGGCCATCCAGTTATTTTTGGTCGTGCTTTTTACAGCACGACCAATATTTATTTATTGTCAAAGCATTTAATGTATTCTTTGCTATCGGGATGTTAAGAGCATTCCATGGAATATAACAAAAAGTGTTTATGAAGTGAATTACCTACCCCACCCTTAATGTTTAGGGCAATGACATCAAATATATCTTTGAATATAATAAACTAGTGACTCCTAATTAGCTTCATTAAATGCTAAAGATAACATTGACAGCTACTACAGAATTAAATCAGCCTAAGGATTATTGGACTTTATTGTCCTGCTTTAGATTTTTAAACAATCTGCAGCTTCAAAAAAGGTTGTTTCTATTTTAAGAAAAAAAAATTATAAAGCATTTTACAAATATATTGAATCATAACTTGTTCAAAAGTGTTGTAGATTCAAACAATATGTCTGACATGGTACAATACTTCCACACTTCTTAGCTATTACATGCAGATGCTTCAGAATTAATACCACGGGAGAAATATTGATTTATCTACTAATTGAATCATTGATTGGTCGATACAGTGGGAAAGAGAGGGAGAGTATCAAGGGTGTAGAAAAGTGTGATGTCTGTGTTTTTGCATTCATTGATTGAGGTTGTTTAATCCCCTTCTCTTCACACACACTGCCTCTCTCTCTCTCTGTGAAGTGTAGCGTCACCACAGCTGCTGCAGCTTCTGTCCCAGTCTCCATTTTGTGGCCACTCTTCAGAGGCCCTGTACTCTCTCCACCCTTCTGTCTATCCACTCTTCTCTTAACTTTATCTCTGTCTCTCACGCTTCCTTTCTAGAGGCACTTATTAGGAGATGAAGTGACAAAGCATCGTGTTTTCCTTGCACTCCATCTAACCTGAAAGTGAACAACAGATAGGCACAAAAAATGGCAGAATAGGCAGAAAAAGAAGGACAGAGTGGCACCAAAGCATGACATGCTAAATTATGCAGATGGCAAAATGGCATAGGAAGGAGGGATGATGGAATGAGACGGTAGGCATATGAAGATGTATGAGAGGCAGATGGACAAAGAGAGAGGTGAGTGTGTCTTTCTTGTTGTCCCCATCACCCTAGGGAGGAAGAGGGGCTCTAAAGGCGCTGTGTCCTGCCATTAAAGATGCATCTGACAAGTGCTTAATACCCCCCCACCTGCCCTCTCTTTCTCTGTTAGAATTGTTTTTGTCGTATCCCTGCTCTGACCATTAACCATTAGACATATAGTGCACATCTATGTGTATTTTTCGTGGGATGGTAGCCGTTTTTGTCTAGTGTGAGGGGTAGGGGGAAGTAAGGCAGGGGGTAGTTGTTAAGGGGAAATAGGTGGTGTTTACTTATTGATGTGGTGTGTGCGTGTGTGAACCTGGCAGTTATTTGTGTTAGGTTTGGTTATTTATTCAGCACTCGTGTTTGGATGTTTTACAGAGAGAACAGGTGCAGAGCGACTCTGAGCGCGCTCTGTTTTGAGCGGACTCTCTGTGTGTGTGTTTGTGTGTACGTTAGTGAGACTGACAAAGTAACACACAGGGGCATTCACTGCTGTCCAGGCACTGATAGGGCCGCAGTGAGTATTTGAGTGGTTGACATGATATGAGGGTTTTAGAAGGGAAATGTTGATTTGTAGCTTTTAAGATACACTGAGAGCTACATTTGCAGAGAGACAGACAAACACTGTACATGCAGAGGAACATGGATGTTCTGTTTAGAGATTGAAATGGCGGGAGAGATGGAGGGGGAGATTGAAGGAGGGAGGGAGGTAGGAAGTGAGAGAGGGGCTGTGCACGAGGAGAATTTCAATGGCACTCCAATCATGCAGGCAGTCTCGTTAGCCCAGGGAACATTTGCATAGCGCTTCGGCAAATTCATTTGGCCTTACTCAGAGAAGATGGCTCCCTTTCCTCTCTGCTAGTTAGTTATTCATTAACCGCACTCGGCCAAGGTGTGTGCGGATACATGCATGTGAATATGTGTGTTTGTTTTTGACCTGCCGACCGATATGCTTTTATTTTATGCCGTATAGTCTTTGTCGTTTGTGCACAAGCTTAAAGTGTTTGCGGCGCTGCAGTGCGTCTCCATCGTTCTGACTGAATACATGTGTGCTTCATCACTTCTTCCTGCATATGTTCTTTATAATAATAGTGTAAGTACATGCCAGCCGACAGAATTGCTGTCAGATATTTTGCCAAATGCAGAACCGACGTCAGAGCATTACTCATCACCCACCGTGATCTGCTCCCCAACACCCTCTTCCTCAAACAGCGAAGGTGCCTCAACTTTAAGAACCTAATTAGGGGAAAATACATGATGGGGGTTCAGACAATCAGATCGATACTTCAGGCAATCACTAATAGGGATCATGACTTGACTTAAAAATGCATGTGACTTTTAGGATGGGGTGAGAATGTGTGTGTGTGTGTGTGTGTGTGTGTGTGTGTGTGTGTGTGTGTGTGTGTGTGTGTGTGTGTGTGTGTGTGTGTGTGTGTGTGTGTGTGTGTGTGTGTGTGTGTGTGTGTGTGTGTGTGTGTGTGTGTGTGTGTGTCAGGAGTTGGGGGTTGGGTGGTGTCAATAAGAAAGCACAGTAAGTGGAGACGACACACATAATGAAGAATACAGTCGATGTATTATTTTAATTATCCCACCGACACCACATTGCATTCTAATGTTGTTTGACAGTGTGTGTGTGTGTGTGTGTGAGCATTTTACGTACGTTGTGTATACATTTGCAAGCAGGCATCTGATCGAGTCCGACAGTGTTTGCCACATGTGCCTGAGCTAAAGCGAGAATTTGTGTGACCTTTACTGAAGATAAAATGCTCTGTCAGTTTAAATAGACACAAACACAAAACATCAAATAGGTATGTCCTGTAGCTTTACTTTAAAATGAACACAATCAGATCATATATATATATATATATATATACAGTATTTGTGTAGGTTGAGGCCTCGCACATTTGCTCAAGTGTATCTCTTAAAAATGTTTTAAACCCTGAATTACTTACCAGCATGTTTAATAGCTTGTGGTCTTCTTCCTTATTACCTTTCATCACGCATTACCACCCCCAACTGTTAATCAACAGAATAGCGTGAAACCCACGGCAGAATGTGAGTAATGCCGAACGCATGCTTGCTTGTGCACAATACAAACAAAACAGGGACACGCATACGATTGGTCAAGAACTCCACAGGGTACCCATTTTAAAAGTCTTATTTATCTGTAACGATTATTACAAAATATTTATACTACATTATACCATTTTGCTGTTGTCACTGACCATTGACCACTGATCACTGGCCATACCATTTTATAGTCAAATATCAGACTCTGCAATTTTGCCCAACATACCAAGTAGACAAGGTAAAGAAGAAACAACACGAAAATAGTGAGGTGTGTGTGTGTGTGTGTGTGTGTGTGTGTGTGTGTGTGTGTGTGTGTGTGTGTTTGTGTGTGTGTGTGTGTGTGTGTGTGTGTGTGTGTGTGTGTGTGTGTGTGTGTGTGTGTGTGTGTGTGTGTGTGTGTGTGTGTGTGTGTGTGTGTGTGTGTGTGTGTGTGTGTGTGTGTGTGTGTGTGTGTGTGTGTGTGTGTGTGTGTGTGTGTGTGTGTGTGTGTGTGTGTGTGTGTGTGGTGAGGGACGTGCATGTGATTTTGAGTATTTGTGTTTTAGTAGCGCGGTGGGGGCAGGGCAATATGAGAGATATCCTGTTCCGACACATCCCCTGGAGCCGACTTAATGACCCGTGACCCAAAGATGTACATGCTTGGAAGGAGCAAGGGTGGGTGGGAGATCAGCCGAGGAGGGGCAGAAGGGGAGGAGAAGGAGAACTAAGGTGGTGGATTGAGGAACCAGGAACAAAATGGATGAAAACTGCAGCAAATAAAGCAGAATGAGTGATGCAAATGTGTGCTGGGTGACGCATCAGTCTCTCTCTCTCTCTCAGATCTGTCCTGACTTGACCATAGTCAGATCCATCAGCTGGGAGAGCTCCTCCTCTTACCTCTTTCCGCACATCTTTGCTGCTTTCACTCACTTTTCTTTATTCATTTCTTTCATCGAGCTCATAGATCACAGCTAATCAAAGACAGGACAGCCAGCGGAGCTCTGACATGCAGCCCACAATGGACGCAGGCAGAGGCAGGGAGAGAAAGAAAGATAGAGCCTCAAAGTGAAAAGAGGACAGGGAGATAGAGGTAGAATAACTTGGTAGAGGAGTGGGCAGAAGACAGGTGAAAGATTGGCACAGTTTACCTGCTTTGCGCTCTTTTTCTTTTTCTCTTTTTCAGTCTACTGTTGTTTCTTCTACTTGTTCCCTGTCCTGCTCTTTCCCTCCTGTGTGTGTGTGTGTGTGTGTGTGTGTGTGTGTGTGTGTGTGTGTGTGTGTGTGTGTGTGTGTGTGTGTGTGTGTGTGTGTGTGTGTGTGTGTGTGTGTGTGTGTGTGTGTGTGTGTGTGTGTGTGTGTGTGTGTGTGTGTGTGTGTGTGTGTGTGTGTGTGTGTGTGTGTGTGTGTGTGTGTGTGTGTGGGCCCTTGCTGACCTCCCTTGTGAGAAATGGCATCTCTATGCTTTATTAATAGCTAATCAATGGGCTCTCTGGGGTGTATGGGATGCCCTGAGGACTCCCACAAGACATATGCCGGCGTGTTAACACACACACGGACATTTCCTAACACACACACACACAAACACATACACACACGTCAATAGAACATAGCATCCAGTGGAGTATAACACATGTAAAGGTTATTTTGCAAATAGTGTTTTTTAGGTTTGTATTTAGCCACTGCGACAAAATGATTAAAGCCGATAGATTAAAGCAGATGGATCTGTCCTTCATGTTCCCCTACTTGGTTTGCTAGCATCATAAGTGAACTCTCTCTTTCTGCTTTCTCTGTTACCTCGTCCTTGTCGGGATCTCTTACTGCTTGACTTGACATCTATTCCTCTCAAGTGCTTATCAGGCCCACCTGACCGCCTCTTGCTTTGCATCATTATTTTTCTTCCAATTCTGCTATTTTCAGCGTGCCTGCCCTTCTCTTATTCCTCCCTCACCTACTTATTTTCTCTGCTCCACTCTCACTTTCTGTACCTTAGCTCTTGGTATTTCGAAAGTGCAGTCTGAATTTGTTCATGTGCATATCCATTGTTTTGCAATGCCCAGGGCAATGCCATTTTTTGTTGTTGTTCCTCTCACTCTGTCTCACTGGAGACACTGTTTGAAAACAGCAATGTGAGTTTCAAGTCTTGTAAGGAACAGAATCCTGCGTGTTTATTTTACCCGTCTCTTATTTTTATTCAACCCTCTCTCAGCTAATGGCTCTTTTCTTACTCACTTCCTGTACTAACAGTTGCATGAATAACCCAGCTTTTTTTTTTTTTTTACAGTTTTTTGTTATACATTTCATCATCCCAAACTAAAATAAAGGACAAGGCTTTACTTCTTCTACTGTCATCAAATCCAATGACATGACCAAAACCAATAAACTCTTTGACCATTCATTTGCCCCAGCCTTTCTGTGGTACTAAAGACACACATCTTCAAAGATTTGTCATAAATGCATGTGTTTTAGGGAACACGTAACAATTGACTCAAACAGCTGGGCAACGTTTTTTTTGTTTTAGGAACAGTGTTTCTTCAAGATTCATTCATTTGCTTGTAATACCCAGAGGTGTGATTGACTACACCCCTACATGAGTGTTAATGGTAATAAAGGACATGTCGTCAAATGAAATGATGTGATTTAAAACGGAGATCTGTGGCTCAGAGAACTACAGTAAGCTATATCAGGCTTTAGTTAAAACGGACATAGTATGAGCAACTACCAGTAACTTAGCAGTCATTAACCTGGCGTTGCGATTGGTGCCTACTCAAGACACCAGGGGCCTCATTTATAAACGGTGCGTACGCACAAAAGATGGCGTACGCCAGTTTCTACGCACTATTTGCGATTTATAAAAAACTAACTTGACGGGAAAATGTGCGGTCCTCCACGCAAACTCTAACCCATGCATACGCACTAAGCACAAAAACGGGAGGGATGAGAAACTGCAACACCGTTGGCAGAAAGAAGAATGGAGAGAAATATGTGGAAAAAATACCATAAATAAAATGTTCTAAAACCTCTCATTTATCACATATGAAGAATTCATTTTCAAACATTGATTAAAGCCAATCTTAAAATGATTTAACAAACGCCTGTTTGAGACTCCTCAGTGCACACAAAAACATAACTGGGAGAAATAAATAATTACGGAATTGCATTTCTATAGGTTGTAGATACGAGCATGGTTTTATATACTATCATGTTTAATGATGTTTTATGCCGTTTGCCAAGACTTGATAAGTCACTCGTAAAACACAGGAGCTATGGAAACTAAGAACACCATATGTGGTCAATTGTACAGCTAATATAACACAACACATTAGTTGTATTTCCTTTAATTGGTTGATTATGGATATAGTTGCTGATCAACAGCTGGGACACAAACCACCAAATACAAAACAATAATTCAGATCCAGTCGTCATGACTCCACTCCGGAGGGATTCCCCGATCATTTCTTACAGTTTCTCATCAAGGGGGTGTCTCCTGTCCCCGGTACAAACACACTGCCTGAGGAAGGCTATGTGTATTTATTTTGTCATTAACCTTTATCTCGACCTCCCCAAAATAACCAAGTTGTTGGTAAATAACCAAGTTATTGGCATTTCGAGTTGATTGTGATTTATAAAGGGAAACCGGCGTAGGATGTGCCGTACGCAAGTCCTGTGCCGGTACGCAGTCTTTTATGAATCGGAAAGTGTTGGTGCGTATTTATTTGCTTTGTCCTACGTAAGTAACCTTCCCAAGCCAATCCTACGCAAGGCTTTATAAATGAGGCCCCAGGAC
>NC_136902.1:77762049-77807049 GCF_949606895.1 Notothenia rossii | reverse complement strand
GGGAGCTGGCAAGCACGTGGCACACTTTGCATGGGAGTGTGTATGTGTGTGACACACAATAGTGGTAATTATCTTAGCCGTTGAGTGCACAGAGGGCTTGGCAGTATACGGTATGATGGGGGGGTTGCAGGGAGGGGGGGACAGGCAGTCAAAGAGTAATATAATCATAGTCCTTTGTGTGAGCGAGAGCAGAGGGCAGCTCAGTGTCAGCTGTTATTGAGTGCTTATCCCTTAACGGCCCCCCCTACACACAAACACACACACACAATGTATAGCCATGTCCATAAAATTGTGCTATTCATATATTCATGCTCAGTCACTTTCACACGTCAGTTCCCCACAAATCCATCAGTCACAGACGAACAATGTGCAGTATTTAAACCAAACATTATGCCTAATCTGACATGCAGTGAAGGGTTCCTTGTGGTTGTGACACGCGACAATTTGATCTGCTAATACAAAGCCTAATCGCTATAGTAACTATTGTTAGAGTTGTCTGAACTACGAGCAACACAAGCTTTGTTTATCTGTTAGCTGTCCGTCTCTTAATTTTGTACATACAATCTAAAATCCCTTCTGTTTGTGTACAGACATCTCGCATATACATCTATTGTTTCTTGTATTGAATACATTTTGGGGACATATACCTGCTAGCAAGCCAAGGTAATGGACACATGATATTGTGCTGGACAAGATTTATTTAACTAAGCGGTTTCGCACAAAACAATGTGTATGTTTGTACGACAAACTGCAACTTTCCTGACTTTTTTAGACATTTATTTGCGGTTCAGTCTCAGAACTCCCCAACAACTTTTATTTTTCTCCTTGTACCTATACATTTATGAAGTGGGGTCAAAGGGCTTTATGATAACTGCACAAAAAAGCTTTCTTCCCTTTCTTTTTCCTGCAATGAAGGTCCCTTCTAAAATGGTTTCGCCTTTACCCATTGTTAGGACTTTTATCTATTTTATTCTATTGTAAATTAAATTATGTTATTGTTATTGACAATGTGTTGGGCAAGTTACTTTTAAAAAGTAACTAGGAATAGTTATAGTTAATGCTCTCAAAAAAGTAACTAGTTACTTTATAACTAAATTATAAAAGTAACAAGTTACTTTACTTTAAAAATAATAACAATAAAAATACAAGTTTTTGTGTTGTTTTTTGCTGACTAGTTCTCTGAAGGCAACAGACTCGACCGTTGCGATGGGCAGCATGTCCTCAACAACATACCTGGCAATCAATCTGTTTAGTTGACTCTGGGTGACATGTGACATCGTTTTTTGGCTGTTTAGATGGTGTTGCTCCATCTGGGTCACTGCCGGTGGTTGAGACGGTGGGGTCTTTGTCGACTAGTTTTATAGCTCCATGTACATTAGGTAGGTGCTTCAGGAGATTGGCATTGCTGTTATTCGATGTGGACAATGTTTTCTGTCCTGCACACAGTTTACATTTTACCGTAATATTTTTTGTGTCCTTTATCCCCACAAATTGAAAATAGAGGTTATATTTCCAAGTTGCAAATGCGCTGCTGCTCTCGCTGATAATTGCATCTGCCATTGTTTGTGTGTGTGCTGGTGATGAGCGTTGCCGTGTGTGTGTTAGCATTAGCAAGTGTTCGTGTGTGTGTGTATTTTCCCCATAAGGCAAAACCCGCCCAACTCTGTCTCTGATTGGCTTACCCTGAAATGTTACCCCACGTTAACCAATCATCACTCCTCTCCGGTTACTTTCACTTTTCCATGGTGCTGTGAGAGGACATCGCTGTATTCGCCTGTAAATTACATCCGCAGGGAGATTCGGTTCAGTTCCATCACATAACGTAACGGAGTAACGCACCCATTTAAATCACAGTAACTATAACGGCGTTACTTAACGGGAATAGGCAACTAGTAACGCTATTAGTTGCAGCAAAAGTAGTTGCGTTACAGTAACGCGTGGCTGTGGAACGTGTTAGTCTCGACACTGTTGACAATATATGCTATTTAAAATTGGGACCATCTTGAACTTGTAATGGGCACTCATCTTCACAAAATGTGTGAGTGAATATATGTAATATGTAAAATCAAATAGTAAAAACATAAAATAGTTTTAACTACAAGAGGCGCGTTCACACCGCAGTACTTTTCCCACTTTAGTTCATCAGAACTCTTTAGTTCTGATTAACTAAGTACAGATCACGTTCACACCGGAATAAGTCCCTGGGGGTGGATTAGGCAAATGAAGCCGCTGACGTCACTTCTTCTTCTTCTGCTTTGGGTTTACTGGCAAACAACTTCACGGCGTATATTGCCGCCCAAAATCCCTGGCAAGAAGTCCCCGGAGTTGGGGACTGGCTTCAGTAGAAGCTAATGGGACTCCCAGCTGCTTCTACTGAAGCCTTCCGAGTAAATCTCCAGAACGCCGACACCTCCTCATCTCCAGCTGTTTTCTTTTGTGTTGCCATAAGTTAGTCTCTCTGCTTTTCTGCGCTGGGAAAGCTAATGCTAATAATGCAATGCGAGGATAATAAAATGGCGGCTTCACAAAAGTTTTTGGGAGTTTTACGGGACGTGGTTTGCAATCCGCCCAGCCAATCAGACCAGAGCCGACCCGACCCATTAAGCGACATAAGCGGCCGCTTAGGGCCCCGCAGCCACTAAGGGGCCCCCTAGCAAAAAAAATAAAAAATTACATTTTTTAATTTTTTTAATTTAAAAAATACAAAAATCTCAGTACATCGTCGCCGTGATAAGTATGTTTAATTAATTGTGTTAATATGCCTAGATTGCCTACTCTCAAAGTCATGTATTATATTATTGAGTCAATAATATAATACATTAACCGTGCTTTACCTGAACCTCATCATGACACAAGAGAGGACGGCAGTATTGTAATTTCCCGTGTTCAGTGAATGCAACAGAGGCAAGACACCAGACCAACCAGAGGGTTGAATGGAAATAAACATCTGTCTTATTGGCTGACAGGTACCTTTCATGTGAGCTGTGACAATGTTTAAAATAAACTGTCAGTCAGACTCAGAGTTTTTGAAGATGGACATATGAAAACATTTTCTTAAAAAATACGACAATTCTCAAGTGGTGGCTCACACAACAACCCCAGAGCCACCACTTGAGCCAGGTAAACAAGGTATGTAAATGTCAGTAAACTTCCAAGTTATGCGAACATGTAAGCAAAGCATAAATTACAGCTACGTTGACGTTACTTTGAATCGCGGGGGTAAGCTAAACCGTTAGCAAGTAGCTATAGCTAGCCAGGTATATTAAATACAGACTTTGTCATACAATCTGAATGTAATGTTTTTTAGTGTTACCTGGTGATTTCAAAGAAAGCTCTCTGGGAAATGTTGACTTACTGTTCGACATGAAGCTAGAAGCTACCTTACAGTAGGCCTACACAGTTGATCCGGAGTCCTGTCAGTTAACGTGTTTCACAGTTAGCTTAGCTAAGCATCAACCTAGCACTGAAATATATGGATGTTATGTGAAAAGGTCAGCTGAAATGGTGGCATAGTTGCCACTGCTTTACATGTCAACAGCATCTTTGAACGTATTTGCAGCAGTAAATGTGGCTGTTTGGCCACTGACGTTGCCATAACAACACCTGAATTTAAATGTGCAACCTCTTTTTGTGACAGATTTTTGCAAGAAATTATAATTCTTCTGAATGATATTCCTATTGACAGCTAGTTTCTATGTGAACATTATGAGATGGACAGCCAGAGAGAATAAAGGAAAACAGTTATGAAATACTATATGACAAAACAAGAATACAGTTTAAAGTAGACCTATCATGCTATATTTGAAAAATATAGTGTAGGACCATACCTATATAAGGCATATTTATACTTTTTATTTTTCAAAATACCAAACAGATCATGCATTTTAGCCATTCCTCATTTCGCTCAATTTAACACTGTCTTTGCATGGGCTGATTCTGTGAGAACAGCATCATCTACAGGCCTGGCATATGTACTACAGCGTCTCCAGCGCTTTCGAACGGCAATGTCCGTGGCTGTCTCCTCCTGATTGGTGGAGTTGGCCCAATAGCCGTAGCGCCACTTCTGTGACGTCATAGAAGTGTTCAAATCTGGATCAGTCTGTATCAGATCCGTTGCAGTCCCTTTTTAAGAGATTTGGGTATGGAGGAAAATAGAGAGGGTTGTGTTTTCTGACACTTGGTGAGTTCCCTGGAACACCGGGGACACATATTCATGAATAAAACATGTACAAAAGTGCATTTTGCATGATAGGTCACCTTTAAGTGATTTGTAAGATATCCATAAAGAAAAATCTGTTTACAGTTCTGTTTCATATGGGTGTTGAGAGATGTATCCATAGATCTCTTAATTTTTCTCTCGAAGTGCACCAGATTCATGCTTTTAACTTCAATATTTAAAAAAAAAAATCTTCCCGGGGGAACATGCCCCCGGACCCCCCTAGAGGAGGTGAGGACCCCCCTAGAGGAGGTTAGGTCCACGGTGTTTACATGCTTATTTATACAATATGTGTGCTTATGTTAACATCATAAGACAAAAGTTGGTTCCGTGTTGTAGTGAGAACACGCTAGAGTGAGGGGGGCCCCCAAGCCAAAGCTCGCTTAGGGCCCCCAAAAGTCTAGGGCCGGCCCTGAATCAGACATAGGAACCTTTTTCTCCCACGAAAGTACCTGCTCTCTAGCAGGGATGGAAAAGGGGATAAAAAGGTTCTCATTAACTAATTTAGTTCCTGGGGCTTTTTGGTGTGAACGCAATTATATCGTAGTTCTGGTGAACTATTGTGGGAAAAGTACTCCGGTGTGAACGCGGAAGAAAGCCTTCTGTATAGCTTTTTTATTTACAAAGTCAAGACAGAGAGCAAATATATAGACTGGTGGGCAGAGTGTGTGACTGGAGTCAGGGGATGGACTTGAGCCTGGAACATTAAAGTTAGTGTAGTGAGGGGTTAAGCACACGGTGCACCATGGAAGCCTTTTTATGACCCAGTAAAAAAAGTCTCTGGCCTGGTCTTGATCCTTCAGTCTTCAGGAAATCCCATAGCTGACCAGAGCAAATATTCCGAACACATCTTAGACTTGACCTTCTACTGTATACCCACACACAAAACACACTCAACCCTCCTTAGACATCTCCCTTTCAACATTACCTCTTTCTGTCTCTTGACCCTCACTTACTCTCCTCCTCTCTCGCTCTCTCTCTCTCTCTCTCGGCTCCGCAGGGATCAGCTCAGCTTCTCCACATCTACGATGATAAATAAATGTTTCGCTTTGTCTCCTCATCAATAATGCAGACATACTTTAAGTGCTGCTGTGGGGGCTTCCATTCTTTGTCTTTTTTCACTGCTGTTCCCTTTCTCAATTCTCTCCTCACCTCCATCCCTCCAACTGATAGAGGAGAAACATAGAAAAGCACTCAGAATCTCGTCCAGTCTTTCAGAGCCTACCTGTGGCTTTGTGAGAAAGTAGCATGGGTTTACCTGAGCAACAGGAGACGACAAAGTAGATGTATATAAGATGTAATAAAAAAAGATTTAGGTTTTGGATTTTCTTCGATAATTATTTCTAATTACATAGTAAAACGCATGCATACAGTGGGTTGACTCCTAAGATTAGTTTTTCAGTTTCAGATCTGCTGCTTTATTAAATGCTCACAGTTTAAAGTTTTTGTAATCTCATTGTCTTTTTTACTTTCACAGTTTGTTGTAAACAAAAATGGTCTGTCTATGGCTATAGCTAAACAGAGAGAGTCACCTGTTGCAAGCATAATGATGATCGTTTTAGACTCCATAATTCACATGGCCATGTTATTGGTATTTATTAGTTATGTTTTGACCATCTCAGCTCATACAGATGAAACTATGTAAATGTCCATGAATAATTTGATATACTGTATGGACGTAAATGCGTGACCTCCAATACATTCAAATTTGCTTGTACAGTTTTGTTGACTTGGTACAAGCCAGTTTTTTAACCTGCAGAACATGCTTATATGGCTATATTATTCTCTTTAGTGTCCCCTGTCTTTGAATTACACCTAAGGGCACAGTAGCTACACAAAAACCTGCTGCCAAGGAATCGTTATCTTCTTTTCAAAAGATACTGAATGCAACTGAAGCTCGTATCTTAACATGGAGCACAATGTCATTGGCCTTAAAGATCTGCTTTACTCTAAAGAGCCCTTACCTTGATTCTTCTTTGTTCAGTGGGGGACTGGTTGCTTATTCCAGCAATATCTCCAACATGTAAGGTGTGTTGGTAATATTAACCCATTGATGTAAGAACCCGTCATTCAGGCAGCTGAGTTGTCCTGGTAACAAAAATATTATATGAACTACATAATTTTCTCCCTTTTTTTCCCTTTTCATTAACTACGCATAACTTCCTTTATACTAAATATTTCCATGGTATTTTTCTCTGAATGCTCTACGTTCACAGGAGGACTGAGCTGGGTTTTGAAGTTAGTCGTCTGTGTCAGAGCATCAGATTTATGTATAAAAAGATTGATTGCAATTCGTGAAATTCCCATACAAGAACTTAAAGCAGGAATCAAAAGAGAAGTATAAGAAAAAGTGAAGGCTTTTGAGGCAAAAGGAATCACCTTGATAATGCCATACATCGTATAATGTGCCTCATTGAATGCTGGTGGCTATAAACGCGTGTTTTCATGTGCAAATGTGTTATGTGCCTCTTTTGTGTCAATGTGAGAAAGTTTAGCCTTGTATCTTTTGTAATATAAAACGTAAAAGCTTGAGCATCCACCTTTTACAGACTGAGTTTAATGAGAACTTTTTTTCTTACCAGAGTAAAATTATAATGATTAATATAGTATATTTAATAAATAAGAAGGTTACCTTTTGATTTTTTGATCCCAGTTTTGAAAGCCCAGTCTACATAGGCAACCGGCTTAGAAGGACAAAATATCGAAGTGTGTATTTCATTTTATTAGACAACAGTGATATAAATGAACGGGATGTTTATTTAAAATGGTATGTTAAGTCAATAATGAATTAGTTTAGATTTGAATAATACAGTAATACATTGTGTTTTTCACAATACTGTCCAGGTTATAAATCTATTTACGCCGTAAAAATAATTATTCAATAGACCTTTTTTATGGAAGAAGGAAAAGCACAAGCACATGAATGGCTCACTGTCACACTGTCATGGCTTACTGAGACACTTGTGTAAAGCGGGGTCATCATTAATGTTGCCTTTGCTTTCTTACTTTAACATGTCAAAATGTCGGTTGTGAAAAATTGTCCTGCTTACTGATTTGACCAACAACTGCACATTCAACGACGAATATCAAAGGGATATCTACCTTCAGATCAACCAAATACCTGTAGCAAAGTCACTATTTGTTGACAAATCTTTACAATCCATTTGTATACAGAATTTTGTCATGTTTTCCAATACTACTGTATTACTTACTGTAGGTGCACATTGTAACGCATGTCCTCTCAGAATACTGCAGGACAATACTGTACATAGGGTATGAGTGTTTGGCATATCTAGTAAATGCAATCTGACAGTATAAAATGCCTAGAGAGTGTGTCAGCATTTGGTGAAGCAAGCAACAGTGTCTGTGTGTCATTGTGGTCCACGAGTTGCGGGGTTAGGAGCTGCTGTGTATCTGATGTGATGTGCAGTGTATGCTGTGTCACAGAAAAACAGCTGTTCCTGCATACAGCCTTTGGGCACCTGTGTGTGAGTGTATGTGTTTGTGTTGTTGTATGAGTGTGTATATGTGCAAAGGGCTGACTGCCTTGTATCACTGTCACTCACAGAGACCGAGAAAGACACTGATGCTGTTTCACACTGACACTTATCTGACTCCCCTGTCCTTAACTCTTACCCTGCTCAGGGCAGATATATCTGTTCTTGTGTGTGTCATACAGTCACATCACATCAAACCATGGCACCCAAACTCTGGCCTTAAGCCCATTCCTCTCCTCCACAACCATTTTCAGCTCCATCACTCCATGCCTCCGGTTTCTTTTCTTTCTCTTCTTTCCCTGACCCTTCAGCAGTGTGTGCCTCTTTAGTAAAAGGATTGAGGAGGCGACACAAGTGGCTGTATTCCTGTTTGTTGTCTGTCCAATTACATTGTGTGTCTTTACGTGTATGTAAGGGTTGGTGGGCTATCTAAATCCCTGATTTGATCAAATCACATTTTAATCATTTAGGTCAGTTTAGTCCAGAATAAAATTAAGAAATGTACAGTCATAGAAGCAACCCTCCATTGAGCTAATATATTTGATTATTACTTAATGATAATAATAAATGAAAATGTTTTGGTCAAAAGAAACAAACAAGTAATTTATCAATTAAGATTCTGATTCAAATTAAGAGCCTTTCGGAAACAAACAGTAGTCTTTCTGCTCCTTAATTTCTACCATATGTACAATGCCTTGTTTTGTTTTTTATGCTGCTGCAACGCAAACATTTCCCAATTTGTGATCAATTAAGTAAATCTTATCTTATCTTATATCTTAGTCTGTTTACAACATCATTTCGGTCCCTGCAGTTGCTGTGTTCAAGCACACATTTCACATAAGGCTAGATTAGTATAGCTGCCATATTGTTACCACATTATCTTCATGTGTCTGGCCTTAAAGCACCATAAGACTGTCACCATCAGCAGAGGTTTGCGGGTCACAATATTGTGTCTAGTTTGTGTTAGTTGTGATATGAATGTATAATCGTGTTTTTATCATAGCACTAGTGTCATGAAAATGGAGCCAAAAGAACTCTGATCTCGTATGAAAGAGACGGTTATATGTTATAATGACTTTGGTCTAAAGAGAGGGTTAATCGTCTGCCCACCAACTCAACCTCCTGGCTGTTATTATGAACTGAGTCACACGGAGAGTTTGATGTTTACCTGGAGTGAACAGGGCTGTACAGAAATATTCTCTATTTTTCTGCTCTAGTTCTGTTACAAAAATACAGTCTCTGATGTTGTTATGCTCTGAATTCATGGGGTTAGGCCATGGCTCGCACACACACAAATGCACACGCACACACAGTCAGCAGTCATGTTCTGCCAGCAATCCTTGTAATCCCTCAGACAAATTACAACGTCTTCTGCTCCTCCTCCTTTCTCCTCCTCCACCTCCCTCACTCTACTCTCTCTTCCAGCTGCAATTGGATTTGGATAAAGATGGCTTTTCCTTGTCTTCTCTATTCTTCCCTGCTTTGGCTAAAGAGGGATTTGCCCGGGGAGAACACGCACGCACACACACACACATGCACACACGCATACACACACACACACACACATACAGACACACATACAGACACACAGACTGCAGCACGGAGACATTGCATTTGAGGAAGAACATCTTCACTAACAAACAGGCCTCCCCCCCCTCACCCACCACCCCTCACTCCCCCTGCCTGCACTATGGTGACACGCTCCATAGCCAGAGGTCAACAACCTCTCTTGCCTCTTCTCTGTCTTTCATTGCTTTGCTTCTTCTCTCCCACATGCTTGGTCACTACAATTATTTAACACTTTACGCTACTTTCTCTGTCCTTCTCCTCTCTCATTTTTGGACTTCCCTCTCATCCCCCCGCCCCCTGCATTTCATTATCGTCCTCAGTGCACTTGTTCGGGTCAGAGGAGTTAGCCTTAACACAGTGTGATGTAAACTCGGAGCACCCCACAGAGTACTGCTTTCTCAGAGAGCAGGGTTCGACCTCCTGCAACTCCACTGAAGCTGCTAAAGTCGCGCGCGCTTGTGTGTGTGTGTGTGTGTGTGTGTGTGTGTGTGTGTGTGTGTGTGTGTGTGTGTGTGTGTGTGTGTGTGTGTGTGTGTGTGTGTGTGTGTGTGTGTGTGTGTGTGTGTGTGTGTGTGTGTGTGTGTGTGTGTGTGTGTGTGTGTGTGTGTGTGTGTGTGTGTGTGTGTGTGTGTGTGTGTGTGTGTGTGTGTGTGTGTGTGTGTGTGTGTGTGTGTGTGTGTGTGTGTGTGTGTGTGTGTGTGTGTGTGCGTGTGTGTGCGCGCGCGCGTGTGCATAGGCATTGTTGTCCTGAAGGAAGCGACTCCTTTTAGATTGACAGTAACAGATAACTCAGCCATTTTGCATAGTGCAGTGTAGAGTGCATAGCATTGTGTCATTACGCACTGAAAACGGAAACATATCCTCAGGGACTAATTTGCGTGTGTGTATGTTGGGGTAGGGGGGTTGGTGGTGATGTGACTGAATAATTGAAGGATGGAGTCCCAGATGGTCTTTAACCCTGAACCCCAGACAACAATCAATATTTAAGCAGAGAAGGAATGATACACTACATGTGCATACACACACATTCCAGTGTAAGGTAAACTCAGTTACACATTTTTATGAGCGACAGCACATGGCTGTCAGTGTGGATGATGTATGGGGTGTGTTTTTCTGCCCACCAAGGGAATTCGTTCTGTGTTTGCAGTATAGTAGAGGAGTTTAAAGTAAACGTGTGTTTGTGAAGTGTAGGTGTTATGGAAAGTATTTTTTGTTAAATTTCCCGACATATTTCCGGTAAGTGGCCAACATGCAAAAATGTATGAAAATGTCTGTTTGCAGGCTCTGTTTCTATGCAAATATTCCACAATAATATATGTGCATGTATGTGCACAATAAGGGACGCGCATCATGTGTTTTGAATTGTACAGACAGTCGGAAAGAACCAGTGTCTTCAATGTTTTCCCCCTTTCTCTGTCTCTCTCTCTCTTCCTCCCTGGGCCACCAGTAGTGGTAATGGGGAGGGACCTGTCAGCTCACTTAATGCAGCTAATGTTTGCCTGCGCCTGGGGACACGAGCACAGAGGAAACACAGTCCTGACACACACAGCGCTCCGCTCTCTCCCTCTGTCACCACTCTGTCACATTCCCTCTCTTCTCCCCCCCTCTTCCTTTCCTCGCTCTCCCACTCTCCTTCCCTTCCCGCATCACTCATTCTCTTCCAGCTTCTTCTCCCACACTGCACTGCACCCAGTCTCTTAATATTTGTATTTTTCCGCTTTGGTTTTTAACTCAGCTTGAAGCTTTTTAGGCCATGGCTATTATAATCACCTTCACCTTCCACATTACTTAGGAGCTCTTGTTATTCCAATTGACCACTCCACTTCAAAAGCAGTGAAGAGGGCTGCTTCAAATGAAATTGTCTAATTTTAAAAGTACAGAATAAGACCAGCGTTATTCTGTATTTTCTTTTTTAAAGTGTCGTCAAATGTAATGAAAACACACAAACAAGGACACCAGTCATCTCTGATAATACTTTCGGACTTCACTGACCTGTCTGAAGCACGCCCATTCATTGTTTCCTAAAGATGCTAATCGCAAAACAGGTAAAAAATAACTACCTTTTTTGTAAATATATATATAAATGTATCCTGGGCACTACTAGCTTTCAGCACATATTACATAAACACGAGTGATTGTGTTTTTATTGGGGACAATTTTGGCTGCGAATGAATATGCATTTGGTGCATTAGTGAGTATTAATGGAAGTAGGATAGTTAATGTGGGATTGACCCAAAATAAACTACAGTGGACATGTTCTTCATAATGAAAGAACATGTCACCCAGTTCAATTGTGTGACTAGTTTGTGGATTGAGGTCTCTTCCACACAATAATTATATGTTAGGTTTTTTTTTCTACACAGGTAATGCACAAGGTTAAACTCTGGCATTGTTATTTTAATTGTCCTTGTATTTTGAAACATGAGGTGGGTATATAATGTAAGGCCAATTAAAATATGAGGAAATCAACTAGAATTTAGGGAATGGTAAATTCTGCATTTAATCCATTTTCTTTGCTTTTGTCAAACCGCCTCACATAGATAGATATTTTGAATGCCACACTTTTCTTTATGCTTCTAAATACCGCTATACAAGCTTGCCCCTGTAACCAAACATAAACAAATACAAGCCAGTGGAGAGCCCAGAAAAAAGCTACAAGGACAGGCAGGGAAGCTTAATAAAAACAAATGGCTTGTAGAAACAAAAAATACTTATGCTTGTTTCTCTCTGTTCCCTCTTCCCTTGCTGCTGCCTCCCTCCATCTATTCCTCCCCTACGCCCTGTCGCTCTGATAAATATCACCCAAGCAAATCAGAGATGCAGAGGAATCTCTCTCATTTCTCACCCCTCTTTCCCCTCTCCTTATCTCTCCCTTTCTCTCCACCCCCCTCTGTTTCTTTGACTCCCCCGTCTTTCTCTCTCTCTCTCTCTCTCTCTCTACCAGATTTCCTTATCTACCTTCCCTTCCTCCCTCTTGCGTATGTGGATCTCATTCTCTCTCATTATGATGATTTGAGGTTCAGCTTCAGTTGCTGGCCCATTAAAACCAAGCAGCAGCAAGCCTTGCCTCTTCTTACACTGCCGGCAGGCAGCTAGGCAGCCTCAAGATGGCCTCTACTCTGCATATTGAATTATAAACTGAAATACAGAAAAGGTCCATATATGCACTGTTCTTGTATGAAAATATAATATGTTAGAGTTTCCGCATGCTGCAGAGATGGTGGCACACGCGCTACACATGCTGCATGACCTTGGCAAGTGCCACCTCTAGCCAAACTGCCATATCTCAGTGCCAGCCCTTGATGAGACCTCCCACTCTTTAGGGAGGGATGGTGAGGACTGTACAGGGATTGGACAGTTGACAGAGGAGGCGAAGAAGAGCTTTGTGTTGTTAAACCTAGATGTGTGTGAGAGGGGGATGCAGGGCCTACAGATCGCAAAGGCGCTTTCACGCTATTCTGCTCTTTTCTACATGATGTGATCAATATGTATCTGTACCCAGAGTTCATCCACTATTTTGTTTGGGTAATCATTACCAGGGCACATCCCCAAACACCCACACAATCGCTTAGCATGCAGACAGACAACTGTATATGATTAAGTTAATAATGCAAAATAGGAAAGAGCCAATGTTAACACAATAATGTTGTGTTGCTAATGGGGGTGAATTCAAGACGTGAGGGCTCCTCTTTATAGTGTCTTTGGCACGTCTGTTTATAGATTTGGATGAGTCCCTTGATATATTTTATAGCATTATAATATAATATTCGGTACTTCTTGTAGTAAATATGTGTGGTACTGACTCTGTAAGGCTGGGGGAGGACTTCTCAGTTTTGAGCTTTGCAGTGTTTTGTAATTATATGATCAACACTTTCCTATATTTTTGATACTGCAAACTCTTACGTTAGTAATAAAAAAAATTACTTCAAAACGTATCAAGGTGTCTGAATGATGTTTGTCCCTTTTGGTAATTGATCTTATTTAAATATGGAACAACGCATGAATTAAGAAATTACTCTTGAAGAGTAATTAATTACATTTCTGAATTAAACATTCAGAGCTTAATTCTGTTCAGACAATTATTTGTTACCAATCATTTTGTACGGTTTTTCAGATTCCTTTAAAGGGCCCATGTCATGGCCATTTCTACTGATCATAATTCCATTGTTGAGGTCTACTAAAATAGATTTATACTGTGCAATCTTCCAAACTCTTTTCCAAATGTGTCGGTGATACAGCGAGAACAAGCAAAACTCATCCTGAGCACACACAAACACTCACAGCCGAAGTAAAAACAATAAGTGTGGCTTGATATTGAGTAAGAAAAAGGTTTATAACGCTGTGAGCATGGGTCTGCGGAGAGCATTTCTCCGCGATCCCAACTTAGCAGCCCGAAAAACGTTTACCTATTTAAACAGTCGTGGTAGATACCTCGTTTGTTTTAAACATCATAAATACACAAACAACAATGAATACTTACAGGTTGTGTACCCGAATCTCCCGCTGGTCCAAACAAAGTAGGAACAGCATCGTTCTTCAGTGCCCTACGCTGTACATATCCGCCATGAATCGCTGAAAGGTTTGGGAAGCTTTGTTTCGTGAAATACTGGCAGAGGGTGTGGCCTCTGGGTATTCACAGGTCACAGTACCCAGGAAGTAAACAATGGAACATTTGAAATCTCCAACGAGGCGTTTTGGGGTAGCATAGTTACTCGCTACAGGGTGTACTTTGAGGTTTTTTGATTCTGCAGACCGTTTACATGCATAAAAACCTTCATAACACAAAAGGGGACGGGTAATAACCGGAAAAGCATGACATGGGACCTTTTAAAAAAAAAAAAAAAAAGTTTTTCGATGTGGACAATGCTTTCTGTCCTGCACACAGTTTACATTTTTACCGTAATATTTTTTGCGTCCTTTATCCCCACAAATTGAAAATAATGGTTATATTTCCAAGTTGCAAATGCGCTGCTGCTCTCGCTGATACTTGCATCTGCCATTGTGTGTGTGTGTGCTGGTGGTGAGCGTTGCTGTGTGTGTGTGTGTGTGTGTGTGTGTGTGTGTGTGTGTGTGTGTGTGTGTGTGTGTGTGTGTGTGTGTGTGTGTGTGTGTGTGTGTGTGTGTGTGTGTGTGTGTGTGTGTGTGTGTGTGTGTGTGTGTGTGTGTGTGTGTGTGTGTGTGTGTGTGTGTGTGTGTGTGTGTGTGTGTGTGTGTGTGTTAGCATTAGCTAGTGTTCGTGCGTGTGTATTTTCCCCATAAGGCAACTCTGTCTCTGATTGACTTACCCTGAAATGTTACCCCGCGTTAACCAATCATCACTCCTCTCTGGTTACTTTCACTTTTCAATGGTGCTGTGAGAGGACATCGCTGTATTCGCCTGTAAGTTACCTCCGCAGGGAGATTCGGTTCAGTTCCATCACATAATGTAACGCAGTAACGCACCCATTTAAATCACAGTAACTATAACGGCGTTACTTAATGGGAATAGGTAACTAGTAACGCTATTAGTTACCGCAAAAAGTAGTTGCGTTACCAAGTCCCAACACTGGTTATGACCAATGTTGTTCTCCATATTGAACATTTTCCTTTTAACGTACATTTGTCACAGCTTATTTGATCAAGTCTTTTCATGCATACAGGCGAGTTGCATTATAGCAAATAGTACAAATGATTACAGTACACCGTAAGCCATTTGATTCACATGACATTTGATTAAATCCAAAGCTTGTGAGCAGCAGGGTTCATACTTCTATCAGTCGTGACAAAGTGTCAACCGACAAGGACAAAGAAAAGCTGAAAGACTAGAATGGTGTGTGGATTTGATAAGCCTGGTCCTCATCTGTACTTCAGACAATTAGCTGGACCCTACATTAGCCACAGCTAGCAAAGCACACCAGAATATCTGACCAAACATGTTGGTAATCGAACTGCATTGTAGGTAAAGTAGGCGTAGGATTTTGAGAAGGAAGAAGCCATGCATGAAATGAAAAATAAATATATATTTTGTTCTGCTGCATCGATTTTGGTCCTTTTTTTTAATCCATAATTTTGAGTCCAACATATTGTGTTGCTAAATTGTACGCTTTTAATCATTTAAATGTATTTCACCCTTAACTATTTTTTATCATGACTTCTCGCTTTAGTTTAAAGGTCAGTGCTAAATTGTGTGTGTCCAGTAGACTGCAGGCGCCATCTGTAATGGTGAATGGATTATGGAGCAGTTAATACATTTAACAGTATCAAAGCCCAGCCAGGAGAGAGAAACATGGTATTTATTGAACCGTTTGGGTTATTGTTGTCCTGCTTATCTCCAAACAATCACACATCACCATGCCATGGGACACCGGATCAGCTGAGAAGACTACAAAGAACGCCTGACTTGTCACTCTGTGTGTGCGGGCGCGGGAAGCGCATGTCGGCACATCTGCAATGGGGACTTTATGCCTGACTGCTTGTGTAACTCTATATGCTGAGTGCGCTATGTTTGTGTGACAAGGAGACAAAATAATTCCCAGACGATGGATTGTGAGAGAGACCTGGATACATGAACGCATGAAATGGCCCCTCAGCTGGACTCCCTGTACTCTCCTCCAGCATCAGGCCTCATCATCACATTAATCTCTGCGATCTTTCACTTGCAGTCCTCAATCTGTCTTTCCTTTTTCTCTACCTCTTAGTTCCTCTTTGATTTCTTCCTTTTTCTTTCTTCTCCCTCAGTCCCTTTTTGATGTCCCCTCCCCCTTGCTATGGCAGTGACATTGGGCTAAAGTGGGACAGAGTGTAGGGGGGCAGTGAGGCAGAAGAGACAGAGAGACAGCAAGGCAAGGAGGCAGGGAGAGCTGCTGCTGCTGTGCTGCCCCCCTCCCCCCCCTCCTCTGAGCACGTACCTCGGGTACTCCCGGCCCCTCCGGCCTCCCCTGAACGTCTGGGGATCCGCTTTTAGCGTGTCACCACTACTCCACTCCAATCTGAAACATCTATCTCTGCAGCTCTTCTGCTTCCCATCATCCCTCATTTGGTTCTCCTGCTTTAACTCCACCTCCTTCTCCTCCTCCTCCTCCTCTTCATCCTCTTTTGGGTCTCTGTCGCCAAGATGCCCAGCAACAGCGTTGAGGGTGCATCATCACGGAGGCACAGGCGAACGAGAAGGGCCAAAGAAGGAATGCGTAGGAGAATTGCAGGCCTTCGCCCTCGCTTCCCCTCTTCCTACCCCTCCCTCTCTCCTTCGCTCCTCACATCCTCCTGCCATGCAAGGTGCACTCAGCCGCACACAGGCCTCGCTCCCCGGTGACCCCCCTGCTCCCTGAGATTCAGTATGTGTCACCGTAGTGCTGCTTACACGCTGTGGCACTGTAGTACTCCCACTGAGGACAACATGGCTTTACAAAGGGCAAGGCCTTATTGATTTGTGTGAGAGTTTATCGCATGTGTGTCGGCGCGTTACCCTTCTCTCTCTCCCCTATGCACATAGCAGCAGCATTGTATGTATGCGGATTATCGCGTTTACATAGTTTCATTAACTTGCCACATATAGACGGCTGAATCAAGTTCAATAGCTCAACAGAAGCCAACGAGCTGCTCTCACGAGATGAGTCTTTTCCCCGTGTGCTGTGTCTTTCTCTACATAATGGATGACAATCACACAGGACTGACCTGTTTGTTAAATTAGACGCTTGGCACACCATTGTTTTTGTGTTTTCCAGAGCAGGAATAAGGTCACGCTTTAGTAGACTTATCTCTGTTTGTGTATAATGTATTAGATATGTCCCGTAAGCCTTCTCATGACCAGCAAGCATGTCCCCATCTATTATCTATGAGAATAAATAATTAAAGACAAAAGAAACACAATGCACCGCATGTTGACAAGTCTGGAGTACGTGTTTGCATATGTGCCATTGTCAGCAAGCCAATAGACCCACAGATATATGTAGTGAGAGCCATTTGTTTTAGGTTGTCTGTTTGCGTGTGCACTCTGATATAAAGAACGTCATTTCAAAAGAAAGCATGCAAACAGTCAGAGGACAGTCAGGTGCTTTTGTTTCACTTGTCTGCTCTTATTTGAGTATTTTTGCCTTCTGTTTTCTAACCATGTTCCCTTCATCCAGCCATCCACCTGCCTCCATTTTGCTGCTTGAATATGTATGGCCATTCCAATTAAGATTGCTTAAGTGTGGTGGAGGCCTTTACCCATTACAGAGGGAAAGACAGAGATGAAGACACGGGGAGTGGGCAGATGATAAAAACAGACAGATTATCAGATTTCTCCCTCTTTCTATTTCTTTTGGTTTGGATGAGTGCATTTTTCCATTTCCTTTATTTGTTTTTCTTCTTCCTCTCAGTTTTTCGCTCTCTCTCTAGTCTCATGCATGAGTTGCTCAGAGAGGGTGAGGGGTGTGTGGGTGTACAGGGTGTCACCTTCTAACAACAGATATAGAAAGAGAAACGGAGAGACAGCAGCAGAAAAAGAGACAGAGGAAGAGAACAGAGAAACCAAGGAAACGGGTAGATATCGAGACAGGGAAAGACAAAGACAACAGGAGATGTGATGGTGGTGTTGGGGAGGGCGGCAGCTGGCATTTGACGGTGAAGCATGCCTTTTTAATGAGTGCATTAGTCCTCTGAATACCTATCCTCAGATCACTGCATCATATTGAACCTGGTAAACAGACGAAACAAAGCAGCAGCAGAGGAGGATTAGAAGGTCAAGGGTTGGAGCTGGAAACCGAAACACTTGTAGAGAGATAAGAATAGACAGAGTGTGTATCTGTGTTTCCTCTTCAATTATTCTGCCTCTGGTTACCGTGTGTGTCCTTCCCTCACAGAGGGAGAGAAAGAGACACAAGCTTAAAAAGTGTTTTAACCTCCTCCTGTTATTTTGACACAGCATCTTCACAGTCCTTAAGCAAGCTTTTTTTTTTTCTCGTTCAGGAAAGTGACAGTAATATAACATCCTTTCGGTTCTTTCTATATCTGGCTTGTTCTCAGAAGCACTTACATATTATAGACTGCTTTGAATGTGAATAGAGAGGAGATAGGAGCAAGTGTCATTCATTTCTTGCTAGAGAGAGAAATAGGCTTGGATAGGGAGAGAGCCTATTGTCAGTAGGTGTAGATTTCCCTTTGTCAAACACATGTCAATTCTTCAGACCCAACAGAGGAGAGGAGAATAGGAAAATTATAGCAGCAGAGAAAAGGATGATGGGAGAGAGGGCGGGTTGAAGGCGGGAGAGGAACAGAGGAGGAGGGGAGTGGTATTGATTTGACACTCGGGGAATCACACCACAGCTCTGTTCCTTTTCATTCATCTGCCCTTGTAATGGGGGTGTTAATATGGCAGGTAGGGGGATTTAAGAGCATGAGAACATTTTATTAGAATCCAATCTTTATTATCCTTCACCCCTGCCCACCTCTCAGCCCCTACACACACACAAAGACATGCATGTATCCACTGGTGGCCATGTGCAAGCTTTAGACACACATGAGGTTGGGGTGAAGGTGTTAATTACATGTTGGGCCTGAATGGACTCACAGTTGTACAAGTCATGTTTTATATAGTGCGTGCATGTGTGTGTGTTTGTGTGTATGTATGATGCAAGGAGGCCGCTAAGAGAGTATGAGAAATTCAAATGAAATGGCTTTTAGGAGGCCTTCCCAGTGCCTCCTAGAATCAGCTATAATGGGCCCTTGGTAATTATCAAATAAATGAACTAGCGGAAGGAATTGAGGTAGCGGAATCATTGACTGACTCCTTTCGTTCTTTCTCTTTCCCAACAATATTGTACTTTACTTATTCACTATTAAGTCGTTATTTCCTCAGGCTGATAACATGTATTTATTTAAAGGAAATATAAAAATAGAATCAAAAGCGCGTAAGCCTTAAAGGTGGGGTAGGTAAGTTTGAGAAACCGGCTCGAGACACACTTTTTGTTATATTCCATGGAATGCTCTTAACATCCCGATAGCAATGAATATCTTAAGTGCTTTGAGAAAAAATCCATAAAAAAATTTCATCTCTGGAAGCCATAGACCTGTAAAATCAATTAGCTGGCCCGGCTAAAATAACTGGATGGCCTACCTGCCTGTCAGCCTTCCATCTGTGCACAAACTTATCTCGTGCCCTCATTGGTCATGTGCACGTTCGTGTGTGTTGGGGGAGGGGTTCTGTAAGGAAGTGGCAGATTTTCTCCGGCTGTGTATTTTCAAATTCTAGATTTAGATTCTGATTTCTCCAAAATGACCTACCCCACCTTTAATATTATAATTGTTATATTTTAGTTTATATTTGTAGTCAGTAAAGAGAAGATGATAATTACTCTTCTATCCATGACAATATTGCACATGCAATATTTTCCATTGAGAGGCTGAGGCGAAAGAAGCATTTTTTTCAAACACACAGTAACATTTGTAAAAGCATGCAAGAATCCACACAAAAAAGAGTGCTACAACTGTACATGCTACTCGTCCCTACTTCCCTACATATCACATGTTACTCCCTGATAGGTAAAGGAATGCTAAAATACGATAGATTTAGTTTACTTAGCTGTAGTTTTATATACAATTAATTCATTTATACTGTGACCCGACATGCCTCATATTGAAGCATGGAACAATGTTAAAACAATTTTCCACCACAGAAGCAATGTTGTGATCATAGCTTACAGAGCAAGATAGTTACAGCTTCACTCGTTTTCTTACGGGAATATTTAAAAAAAACTTGACACTAACCTGGCCCAACACGGTGTCACATTAGTGCTACTTATACTGCTAGATGACTGTTTTAAATTAAAACATAGATGACACTGTGAGGTCATGTATGTCACTGCTTGTGTTCTCCTGCTGAAGCTTTGTTCCTTTCACTGATGCTCTTATATGGTTGCCTTTTTGAAAGCTTTCTCCAGCCGATTGCAAAACCATTAAATTGACTATTAAACCTTTTTGTTATGTATGTTGGATCTGTCACACAGTCTTTTTTCCAATCACATATACATCCAACTTGTTTCCAAAGTGAGATGTTCTGTTTTCTCTTGCAGTGAATAAACTGACTGCTGGTAGCACTGGGCCATATGCCACATTACTATTTTATTACTCTACTGTACCACATTAACCACTGTAGCTAACATTACCCTCAGAGACACACACACACACACACACACACACACACACACACACACACACACACACACACACACACACACACACACACACACACACACACACACACACACACACACACACACACACACACACACACACACACACACACACACGTTTAATTGTGCCAACCACTGTACCATCACAACATGTAAGAGACTTTGCACTAGAAGGTTTCCCTTCTTTGGGTTGCAGCAGCAAAGCTGTCCATGGTGCTGATCTGCGGTAGATTTGGATCCTTTCTTCTATTCCCACCACTTTTCTTGAGCATCGATACTAAATGTACTCTACTTCAGTTGGTGTTCCTAACAGCATGTTTTTTTTAGCTTGTAACACAACCATGTACTATACACACAGCTGTGTTTGCTGACTGGGTGGTGCATTCATTGTTGGTGAATAAGGTAGACACATTTTGCTGAACTGTACTAATGTACAATAACTGACAACCAGCTGATAATTGAATCCCCGAATCTATCATTTAAATATGCTTGGCGATCCCTCGACTTTTGCCACTGTAGCACACCTATGGTTTGAACTAGTTGAATCTTGCTGCTATGTATCTTGATGCCTTTTTGCACCCATTTTTAGCCTCAATGTTGACATGTTATTAATGCTTTATTTCTCATTGTAATAATTAATTCAGTGTATATGTTTACTTGGACTTCATTGAAGTGGACTGGCGTTGGTCACACTGAGATCACACAATTTTCTTTGCTCTATTTCACTTTGCACAGTGTCACAGAGTTATTTGTTACAACATTTCTCATGATTTATTCAATTCCGGAAATTACTAAATATGCTGTTGTGTAGCTTATAGAGAGTTGTAAAAATGCTTATGTAGAATCAAAATATCCTGAAACAAACACGTTCACGCCCTAAATGCCTCACACACCCTGTGTGTGTGTGTGTGTGTGTGTGTGTGTGTGTGTGTGTGTGTGTGTGTGTGTGTGTGTGTGTGTGTGTGTGTGTGTGTGTGTGTGTGTGTGTGTGTGTGTGTGTGTGTGTGTGTGTGTGTGTGTGTGTGTGTGTGTGTGTGTGTGTGTGTGTGTGTGTGTGTGTGTGTGTGTGTGTGTGTGTGTGTGTGTGTGTGTGTGTGTGTGTGTGTGTGTGTGTGTGTGTGTGTGTGTGTGTGTGGGACAACGCTAGTAGAATTAGCAATGTAATGTTAAGGGGGTGGATGGAGACACAGTGGAAGGAAAGAAGAAAGCAGGAAGGAAAAGTTGAATCAAGACGAGGAGAATAAATAGGGAATGTGTAGGTGTACTCCACTGTCTGCTCACGCTGTGGCATCCTGTAGTGAGGATGCATGAAAACACACTAACACACACGCACGCATGCACGCACGCACACACACACACACACACACACACACACACACACACACACACACACACACACACACACACACACACAATTTGTCGAGTGCACTCTGCAAACTCGGATTGTGAGACAGTGGGAGGAAGGATGTGTAGATCGAGAGACAGATTGTGAGTGTACTGTACGTGTGAGTGTTTGCGTATCTGTGTGTGCATTCATTTGGAGACGTCCATTTGTAGCATACTAATGCGGATCCGTATTGTACCGAGCCCTTGGTCCATTTAGCCTGAAAACCTGAAAGGCAAACCTTGACAATAATGGCGGTGACAGTCTTCAGCATGTGTTTTTGTTAAAAAGCATGGAGTGAAAAGTAAAGTGACATGATGCAGTGAGAGATGTGTTGAGCTCCTCTGTGGCATATAGCCCGGGCCTGTGGACCAATTACAGATCCATTCAGCAGTTTCTCTCCTCTCCTCTGATCTCCATCGCCATCATTTAAATGGCTGATTCCGTTTTTACCTCTAATGAAGGGTACTCTGCCACACACACACACACACACACACACACACACACACACACACACACACACACACACACACACACGGCACACACGGCACACACGGCACACATGAAAAGCACACTTGCACATGTCGCTGTGTGCCACTGCAGCGCCCCCTACCCAGCTGTTGTCACGTGAGCGCACGGACCCTAGCAACAGCGAGCGAGAGAGCGAACAAAAATGAGAGATTCTGGCGAGAGCAGGGGAGAGAGGAATGGGTAAAGAGAGGGAGAGCGAAAGAGATGGGAGGGAGGGGGGAGCCGTAGAGCATTAATAAGTGATGAGTCCAACAGTGTGAATTGCTGTTAGTTAGCATTGCTGCAGCGCCGCCTTCATTTGCATGGCAGCTCTAAGAACAAACCCCCTTACTTGCGCCATTTCCTCTCTTGCTCTGTTTTTCTCGCATAGGACTTTTTTCTTGTTTTCCTCTCTATTTTATCTATTTCTGTCTCTTTCTTTTAGGTCTGGCCAGCATCTCAAATCTTTTCTTTGATACTTATTTAAACAATCCCTCTTTCCTGTCTTATCTGATCATCCTCTCCTCCCAACCTCCACGGTTGCTTCAATATTCCCACATTAACATTTTCATTTTCTCTTATCATTGTTTTGCTCGTTATGATCTCTTATTCTGCTATCCCCCTCCCTTGTATGACAATCATTTGTTGAAGATGGCAGCCATATACTATAATGGGATATATTTAGCTGCGCCTATCCTGTATCCCTTCATCTTCCCGCTCTAACCTGCCCTTCCCCTCCTCTGACTCCCTCACCTCCATCTCAAAGACGAGGGGTGTCCTGTCTCTGGGGGAACTTTGGGGCAGACAAGTGATGCTCCAGGGCTCACTAACCCTTATTGTTTCCGTCTTTCTCTCCATTTCTGTCTCTGTGTCTCGTTATTTGCATGTATGTCTCTTTCTGTGGGATTTCTGGCATGCACACACACACACACACACACACACACACACACACACACACACACACACACACACACACACACACACACACACACACACACACACACACACACACACACACACACACACACACACACACACACACACACACACACAGATCCAGCAGCATCTTCACTCTGCACTTGACTTGAGTTCCTGCCTCAGGCTCATCAGCTGAACTGATTCCATTACTTACAGACCCCTCCCCCCCCCCTCCAGACTCTATGGACTAGAAGGAAAAAAGGCAGACATAGAAAGAGGTAGAGGGCAGAGGGGAGATGGGAGGAAGAGAAGCCGGCGATGATGAATAGATGTCCCACAGATTGTAAAAGTGCAAAAGGAAGGAATGAGAGGGTTAGGAAGTAAAATAGGAAGTGAGGGGATTTTGAGCCTCCCTTGGGTGTGGGATAGACCTAAAAGAATCTCACCCTGCGTCCTAAAGCAGAAAGGAAAAGGCAGACACAGAAGCACATACATACACGCAAACAACAACAACAACAACAAACTCCTGGAGGCGTAGGCAGACTAGACGAGAATTGATCTTCTCTCCCACAAGGAGAGGCTTGCAACGGGAGAAAGAGAGAGGGAGGGAGAGAGACATAGAACAACATAGAGGAATTGTTTTACCCGTGTGTGGCTCTCAGGCCTGCAGGCCCTCATCCCTCTCACTCTCACTCCCTCCGCTGTCACTCCCAACGGCATGTTTCTCTTTATTTCCCTATCTCTCCCTCCATCAATCTCCATCTGCCCTCCTCCTCCCTGTAGGGTCAGCCTCTTCCCCCCCCCCTGCCTCCCTCCAGTGCAGCCTACACCCTCTCCACTATTTTAGGTGTGTCACATCTCCACAGACAGCAGGAGAGCATGCAGTGAGTAGAACTTAGGTATCAGGTAGAAAGAGCAGCAGTGAAGGAGAGAGGAGGTGAAGGGTAGTCGGCTAATCTCACAGCAGTCAAGGGAAGATGGAGAATAGAATACTTCATTAATATGCCACTGTAGATAAGGTATAGTTATGACATTATTAATTGATCAGAGAAATAATCAACAACATCTCTTAAAATGTATTCATCTTTTATCCATCTGAACTGGCTCGTTTTGCTTTACTTTCTGTCGATAAATTGTGTTGCTGGACATCTATTTGCCACAAGAGTTGACACACTGTCTCATTAATGTCCCCTGCACTCTCTTTTCTCTCCATTCTTAACCATCTCTGAATGTTTTACTCTACCCCCCACTTTCTCCCCTCCCCACCCCCCCTCTCTCCAGGCATGTTGTGACAGGGAGTAGCAGTGTTTTATACAGGGTTCTACTCGCCAAGTGCATATTATCCTGTAAGGCTTAATACCCAGGTTGTAACAAAAGGGCAGGCTTGGAAATTACAGCTTACGTCGCTTAGCACTCAGCACAACAGTCTGACTCACATGAAAACACGTGTGTCTGAACTTTCACATATGCATGCAGACGCACAGGCTGGGTTGTGTGTGTGTGTGTGTGTGTGTGTGTGTGTGTGTGTGTGTGTGTGTGTGTGTGTGTGTGTGTGTGTGTGTGTGTGTGTGTGTGTGTGTGTGTGTGTGTGTGTGTGTGTGTGTGTGTGTGTGTGTGTGTGTGTGTGTGTGTGTGTGTGTGTGTGTGTGTGTGTGTGTGTGTGTGTGTGTGTGTGTGTGTGTGTGTGTAAATTGTAGACTTACTAAATGAAAATATCATACGTATTAATATGTCGATCTGACATTTGAAGGGGTCTCTCAAGCTCTAGAAGCTAGTTAGCACCACTTGTTGTACTGTAATCAGTCATCCAACATTTATTTTTTCTTGGTTTTTATCATTTTAGATTGAATATCTGTGACTTTTGGTTGAGGAAAGACATCTCCTTGGAATTTTTCTACAAACTGGCCATAGTTTACTTCAAATTGACTTATAGGATAATATGAAATTCAACAGAATGAGCAACAATAAAGAAATATCCAGTGAGATCTTGAAAAATGGCACATTTAGATTAGTCTGTTCAAACTTGGCAGCTTTGACACAAGAGGTAAAGCCTTCAGTATTCTTCACATATCAGTCTTGTTAGTGTGTGTGTGAATGGCAGGGAGCCAGGCCAGCCCTCTTTGTTTTAATCAATCTCTTTTGGATGGAGTTGTGCAGCTATAAAATGCATCGATTGTTGCTCACATTTTGGCAGGGCTAACACACACACACATTCGCACACACACCCAAACACTGGCTTGTTTAATGATACTTGCACATTTATATCAACACATGTTCATTGATACATACATTTTGTCAATCAAAAACATAGGACTTGCAAACCGTGTAATTATTAACTGCCAGTATTGACTCTAAGAGGATAATTTAACAGCAAAATAAAAACCAACTAAAACTGCGGCTTATGTTGTGAATTTTTCACACTACAGCAGCCGCTTTTCATCAACAATCAGACACATCTAACAGCTAGAACCATAAGTGTTTCAGAATAAATATGCAGTGACTAGGTCCTGACCTATTGCTTTGAGGTGTGCTTGTGTGTATGAGTGTGTATTTATGTATGTTTTTGTGTTGTGTGTACATCATATATTTCCCGTATTCAACTATTCAATGTACCTGTGTTTAACTCAAGTACTCTCTTGTCAACATTGCAAAGAGACAACTGAAACATCATGTACAGCAAACAACAGGCAGAATGTTCGCACAAACACACATAAACAAACTGCAAAAGCATCCGCATAACCGAACAATCTGCAATCTACTACAAACTCGGAAGTGCACACTATCTAAAATAACCCTTTGGGGGAACAGAATACAAAAAGATGCAGAGAAGCGGAAAGAATCAAACACCGAAATACACTCTCCTCCTTCCATCTCTCTCTTCTCTTCTTCTTCTCGCACACATAGACACACATGCACATGCTTTCTCTATTGACATGTAGATAAATCAGAGGGAGACCAAGCAGTCACTGATGTGAAATGAAAATGACACTAATCTGCTGTTACCATAACACACAGAGACGCATCAATTATTAACACCTACAATAACTCCCCCCTCTCTTCTCTCTTTCTCGTCTTCCTTATCGCTCTTCCTCTATTGTGTAACTCTCACTAGATGGATGTGACAGAGTTTGTTGAAAGCTCCCCTGTGTTCAAGTACTGTGGTTTGGCCTTTTGAAGACATGTATATTCTAGTCCTGTTTTCTATTCTTTGGAGATCAGTGATTTCTCTGAAAAATATGCTCACGGTTTGTCAAGAGGGTCTCACGATGGAGAGGTTGGCATCTCTCATCTACTTCAATAGCATCACATGTCTGAAGTGACCTTTTCCTCCCCAAATAGGGTTTTCTCACACTTTTTCCTCAGCAAATGTATAGAAATGAGAAAGAAAATACAGTGAATACAGAAGATTGTTATAAATGTGTACACCATTAAGAAAAGTGAATACAACTTGAAAAGACATTGAAGCATCTTCTATTTCTGTAAAATTGTGCAAGTAAATATACATATTATTGAGCCATAGAGAAGGCGAGAAAGTAAATAAAGCCCAATTCTGGACAGTAATCACATTTGTCCGAATCACAATGTGATGTGAGATAATATTACCTTTTAACAGAGAAAGATTAGGCCTCAAAGCTCAAATGTCTAAACTGGAAAATTCCTCTGCCCAATGCACCCATGAGACACAAGTGAAGTCGTAGGCGTGTGGTGCAGTGGGTTGCGTGTTGGTGTTTGGATCAGGGGGTTCAGGTTCAAACCCCACTGCAGTCAGCATGGGCAAGACACTTCACCCCAAATTGCTCCTGCGGGGATTGTCCACAGTGTTGAGTATGTAAGTCGCTTTGGATAAAAGCATCTAACAAGTGACATGTAATGTAAAAGTTGATAATATTTATATCGGCAATAATAAAAGAAAAAATGTGGGGCTTTACAATCTGTGCAGCACACCGCACCCTCTATCTGTAAACCCTTGCATTGCTTTACATGCTAATGACATGCCTTATTTATCATTTTTGCAACTCATATATGTTGACTAATCCTTCCTTTCTCCCCTACCTGTTCCCCCTCTGCTCTCCTACACAGGTAACCGTTTCTTCCTGACCTCATTTGGCGCTCTGTATTTCTCAGAAGTGCAGAAGGAAGATGCTCTGTCCACCTACCGCTGCATCACAAAGCACAAGTACAGTGGAGAGACTCGCCAGAGCAATGGAGCCAGGCTCTCTGTTATGGGTAGGCAAAGTTTCCTTTTCCACTAAAAGTACTAAAATGCCATCAAAACATGAGCAGCTGCTTGTCTTTTACAATTGTATTACTTGATAGAATTGCATTACAGAGTTTTATGTTTTAGAGGAATAGTTTAACAGTTGTAACTTAAACTTTTTTTTGTTGCCAAGATGAGATGAGAAAATCAACACTACTCTGTACAGTAAATATCAAGCTGTAGCCTGGAGGTGTATAGCCTAACTTAGCTCAGCATAGAGACTGGAACCGGGCGAACAGCTAGCCTGGGAAGATAATCCACCGACCAGTACTTAAGGTTCAAGTTCAAGGAAATATATTGTCTCTGTACAACACAGATTTGTGCAATGAAATGGAGTTTAAAGATCCTTAACCAGCATAGAAGCATAAAAATAACAGGTGTTATCCAAGTTACTACTATAGTGCAGCCCATAACTCATAGCCAGGCTAGCTGTGTCCACTGTTTACAGTCTTTGTAGGCTTTAGCTTTATGTTATGGTACAGACATGGGTGTATTATCAATGTATTCATTTAACTCTCAGTAAGAATGATCCAACTATTCCTTAGGAACCAAATGTATGAATTTACGTTTCTTTCTGTGTCGTGCTACACCCACAGACCCTACGGAGTCCACCCCCTCAGTGCTGGATAGTTTCCAGTCCGGTGAGGTGCAGATGGGGCACAGCGTTGAGCTGCCCTGTGTTGCATCCGGATACCCAAACCCCACCATCCGATGGCTGAAGGATGGTCGGCCTTTACCTGCTGACTCCCGCTGGACACGGCGCATCACCGGCCTCACCGTTTCCGACTTGAGGCTTGAGGACAGTGGTAACTACATCTGTGAGGTCACCAACAGCTTTGGCTCCAAAGAGGTGACGGGTCATCTTAATGTCATAGGTGAGTAAAACACTAAAGAGATTACAGTAGAAGAATAACATCTCAAAATTCAGCACACAACAATGCATCACTTAGAACTCCCTTAGCTATCTTGACCTCCATTGTTCAACACTGACAAGTGCAGTTGGAGCGTAAGTGAGATGGACAGAAGTAATGAATGATGATGTCAGGTCATGGACAGGTGCACTGGAGACATCATATAAGCTCTGTTGGCTTTGCCCTGGCCCCGTGCCTGCTACACGACAACCCCCCCCCCCCCCACAGATCCCACCCTCACAACCCACCCTCGTCTGGGCCGAGCGTGAGCCTGATGTCCAAGGACGGCTCGTTCCCCCGCTGTGCTCTCAAACCCCAGCGAGGCGTTGCTACGGTGACAGAGCAGACCAGTGGTCTTGCAGGCCTGTCGCTCTGTTTACCAAGGACATGAAGGAGGGAGGGAAAAACAGAGAGAATTTCATAATGCTGTGTGTTTGAATGAATGAGGAGGGGACGCTGGGAGAGAGGTAAAGGGTGAAGTTAGTGGACACTGGGCAGACTGGCCATGGGGCACATCACGGCGCATCCCACAAACCTCCTATGACAGGGCATAGAAGGTGGTACACATACACACACATACTTGAACACACACTTGCAGTATGTGCACTCATTGCCTGTGAAGAAAGTCTTACACATGCACTGTCACTCTCCCACACACATTCAGCAGCCTCCAGCACTTAACACCAGCTGCTTTATTGCTCACTGACATTTTCTCCCCTTTCTGTCTCTCTATCTCTATTTTCTTCGCTGCCTAGCACACACACTCACACACACATAAGCAATGGAAGAAGTATTGAAACACAGACAACTAATACACACCAAAACTAAATGTGATTTGTGTTTCCTGGCCCTTACTCAATACAAATTGCTTTTGTTCAGCTATGGAAGTTATACCAACACTGTAATGTTTCTCACTGTTTAGGTTGTGATTTATGAATGAGGAGGTGTGGCTAACATTTCCTTTTCTCTTTTCTTTTCCTTATCTCTAGATCCACTGCGGGTCACCTTGTCTCCCAAGAACCTGAAGACGGGGATCAGCAGCACAGTCATCCTATCCTGTGCCGTCCAGGGTTCCCCGCACTTTATGGTGTCCTGGTACCGTAACACTGAATCTGTCCTGCCCGATCAGCACTTTTCCATCCAGGGGGCTCACAATGAGACATTGTTCATTTCCGCTGCACAAAAGAGACACTCGGGAGCTTACCAGTGCTTTGCCACGCGCAAGGGCCAGACCGCCCAGGACTTCTCCATCATACTGCTGGAAGGTGAGGACAGAAAGGGATTACCATGGCGGTGAATAATCATGAACGTGTACATCACAAACACTGTCCGGGGTTATTGTGCTGGTGTTTCTTCTGATGCTTAATAAGACAACAATTACGCATGATTTACATTATATAAATCCACCTATGGAGAAATGATGATATGTTTCTACTTTGTATGTGCAGTCCTGTTGGCAGTTGTTTCTGTATTTCCAAAAATATACTATTGAGGATTGTTAACAAGGGAGAGAAAACTGATTGAGTGATAACAGTTTATTTTACATTAAACTGATAATTGCATAGGATTCCTGGTATGTTCATCGACTGTAATCCCTCAAATTATTTAAAATGAATTGTACTTTTATCACACACATTGAGTACATGCATATACTGTATACACCCATAGCCCGTATCTTCATATGGATAAGGTAAGTCTAGCACACAAGCAGATTGGCTGTGTTATGTTTGACTTTATGCAGCTCCATTTAGTTTCTGACTGAAGTGTTACTTCAGTACCTTACAACAAATGTCATTTGCTTCTGCTTCCTAGAGTATGGTGGTTTTTAACATAGAGCTAATTTAAATACAATGTAACACACGTTTCTAAATTCTCACCTCTCGTGTCTTGTTTCTCAGATGGTACGCCCCGTATTGTCGCCTCCTTCAGCGAGAGGGTGGTGGTCCCCGGTGAACCCTTTTCCCTGATGTGCGCTGCCAAAGGAGCGCCCCCCCCCACCATCACCTGGACCCTGGACGACGAGCCTGTGGCCCGGGACCTGTCGCGTGTCCGAGCCAGCCAGTACACGCTCTCCGACGGCAGCACTGTGAGCCACGTCAACGTCAGCAGCCCGCAGATTCGCGATGGAGGAGTGTATCGGTGCGCCGCACGAAACTCGGCCGGTAGTGCCGAGTACCAAGCGCGCATAAACGTAAGAGGTGCCTGTCTACTTTTCAATATCAGTCATACAGATGCTTACCATAGCCTGACCCCTACCCTGTACCCTTCTATATCTCTACCTCTATCTCTATATGTGTGTTTTGCTTTATTGTAAATATATTTTTCTTTCTCTTTACTTTTTTGTTCTGTCCGTCAATCTTTACAATTCTTGTGTGTTACTGTATTTGTTGCTTCAGCAGCACATATGGTGTTTATGTTGTTTTTCTCATTCTCTTTCTTTCTTGCAGTTTGTTAATTTCCTGTTGTCATGCTTACTGTGGCTCTGCACATGTGCCTGTGAAAAAGCACATGCATAAGAACACATAAAAAATGCACCCACTGATCCACCTACTTCAGTTACCTGTATACACACACACACACACACAACACACACACACACACACACACACACACACACACACACACACACACACACACGTTTACAGGCATACAAATTGTTCAAATAGTGATTTTTTTGCGAAACATATAGAAAGGAAAAGTGACAAAAAGAGATTAAGTGAGATTTAGCAAATGTGAGACAAAAGCATGAAGACACTTTAGAAAGAAACAGAGGGCAACAGATAGAGGGAAGAGAGCTGAAATAAGAGAAGAGGTTAGAAGAGTGAAGAGTGCCAGTGTCTGCTGAGGGAGTGATGGTGAACTCTGGTGACAGGACTGGTGATGTCACTGTCGTCGGAGACAACAAGAATGAGGAGTGACACTGATGGACAGGGATGTATCACGCTCTTTCTCTCTGTTTCTCTATCTGTTTCTGTTTCTGTTTTCTCTGTTCTTTGTGGAGATGTGTAGTTGTGACATGTGAGTCCGCTCTAAGATGACATGGCAGGATAATCATTGGAGTGAGAATGAACTTCATTGCCAGAGAGTTTCAGCTCTACATGCAAGACATATTCAACAAATACACACACACATGGACTCACACCTGCATAACCACACACGACAAAGCGGTAACACATTGGTAAGCGAACCCACTTGCTGAAATGCGATGCACTCAACTTATCCCATTCAGTGAGAGGCCAGCAGCAAAGATACTGAGCCACACAGACTTTGTTGAACACACATGCACGTTATACTGTATGTGCTTGTGTGTCGGCGTGTGTGTGTGTGTGTCTGTGCTACTGAATAATACATCTTTCACTCGTCAGAGCTGAGACTTCAAAGCTCAGCACACACTGAGAAAGGAAGGAGAGAGAAACGGAGGAAGAGAAGTGGGGGTAGGAGGGCTGGAAGGAGAAACAAAAACAAAGATACAAGACTTACAATGGTGAGAAGGTCACAGGAGAAGTGACGGATGATTGAGGGATCGCTCCCAGTGACTTCCAGTAATGCTAAACACATTTTGTGTCTGTCTACCTGGTGGCCGACAGCCTTCAGTCTCTGTCTTTAGGCAACAGTACATGACAAACATATTGAGGCATTCAAGATTAATTTCTGTTATATATTTGTATTTTTTATCAGATCTTTTCTAGATGTTTTGATCCTGTGAGTCTACTGTGCCAATTACTTGTTTTGACCAGCTAATTCTCCTCGTCCCTCAAAACACTATATAGTTTGAACCTTATAGATTTCACATGTTCATTGCTTTGAAACCATCAGAATACAATGTGTTTTTCACACTAAGCAACCTTTAACAAAGTACAGCACTTTACCCATGCCCCACAGTCAATAGAAAATGCATTGATTGTTTCCACGATGAGGCTGGCCCTGCACTCTACACATGTGGCAGGTTCAGGATACATTGACAGTGATACAACTCATAGCAGTTTGCACTCTAACATCTCTCTTTCTCTTTATACCCTCACATGCTTTTTTTCTCTGCTGTCTCTTAACTACTCCCCAACTCCCTTCCTTTTCAACTCTCCCATTTATTCCTAAAATTCCAAAACCTGTTTCTGACACCATCATCTAACGATTTTATAATTTTTCCCTCTATTTTCTTCCTCTTGTCAATCCTTCTCTCTTTCTCTGCATCCCTCTCCCTCTGCCCATATGTCTCTCTCTGCCCATCAGGTCCACCGAGGATTCGGCCTATGAAGAACATCACTGCAGTGGCAGGAAGAAACTCTTTCATAAACTGCCGTGTGATTGGGTACCCTTATTACTCAATCAACTGGTACAAGGAGGGGCTTCTGCTGCCTGACAATCATCGCCAGGTGGATTTTGCTCTCTGCATTTCTGCTCAAAATATATCAGAACCTGGGGGGGGGGAGGAATGGGGAGGTCTGAATCAGTGCCGGATATGTTTTGGACATCTCATTTGAATTCACAGCTTTTAAAAAATGTGTGCATAAGAAGACCATTCATGCATCATAACACTAATGGTTTCTGTTCAGGTGGTTTATGAGAATGGGACCCTGAAGCTCAGCGATGTTCAGAAGGGGATGGATGAGGGGGCCTACGTCTGCAGCGTGCTCATCCAACCACAGCTGTTCATCACGCAGACCGTCTATATCACCGTCAAAGGTCAGTTGCAGGTCATCATTTAAAAAACTTTGTCGGACAGTTTTACAGTTCTTTTACATAAGGCTGAAGAGTCATACAGATGTCTCTCAATATAGCAGCGCTCATATTAGTTTGTTCGGTGGTGTAACTGATACATAAGTGTATACTTTTTGGGGGATTGTCCAATGAGTTAAACATATTGAGTGAATATATCTTTATATCATAATTTAGGTGCATCTAGGTGTGTTTGAGAGGGCCATGATGTCGAAGACGCAGGCGGAAGAAATTATGAATGAATTAGAGGGTTACTGAAGGAGGGATGGAGAGTGAAACAGAGGGAGAGGAAGAAGAAAGCTGTACGCTCTGCATTGCCTCTAATAACCCCTGATTAAGGGGCAGAGCCGACAGTGCAGCCTCTCAACCACATGTTGAGTGCTATTGGATCAAATATATGTGTGTGCATGCTATTCTTATGCAAATAGGTGTGTGAATTACATATTGTTAGTGTGTGCTATATATTCTTCATGTCATCTTGTATGATATTCGCTCTTCTCTCCGGCGATGGCATGACACGTTTGTTGAAGGAAGTTGTTGAGTGTGAGTTTTGTGTGTTCCGTCTTGAAATTAGCCGATGTGTGAAGTCTGTGATGCTCGGGTGTCTTTGCAGTGTTTTTCTATGCGTGTACACAAGTATACTTGTATGGACATGCACATGCGTGGGTAAATGTGCATTAGCTGCGTTTGGTATGGGTGTAGGTATGTGCTTGTATAAATGTGTGCTCGTCATGTCTCTGATTTAATTAGATGAATTTTAACGAGGCCCAGATTAAATCCCCCAGATGTCTCAGCTGTTACCCCCCCACCACCACCACAACCCTCCCCTCCTTCCCCACTCCAAACCACCGCCATCACCTCCGCTGCTCTCCATAGCAACACCGTTCTTCCCCCGGCGGATGGGGCTCTAATTAGAGCAGCTATTATAGGCTGGCTTTACCAGGGCAGGGTGGAGTGGAGTGGAGGGGGCACAGGCAGCTGCAGAGTGGGGAGTGGGCTAGTAGGCCAGGGTGCGGTGTTTTTGAAGGATTGGGGGTCCAGGCTTTGATGAAAGACTTAAGAAATCAGATGGACAGAAACACCACTAGTTTACCGATTAGCATGTCAGGTAAAAATAGCAGATTCTGAACCATGCCCAAAAAACCTCACTATGTCTTTATGTCTCCCACCTCTGTATCCTTCTACCTAACATCACTCACTCACCCTCCCATCCCATGTCCCCCCGATGCCCCCCAATCTTCACATCTATGTGTCTAACCATATTCTCTCTGTGTCTTCACATCTGACTATTTTCTTTATCCTTAATTTATTAATATCTGCCTCAAATCTCTATATTCACCTCTTACTCACCCACTCATTTAAACAACCCTCTCACTGATTCATTCATCTTTTTCCTTTATTTTCCATTCCTTATCATCATATATTATTCCTCGATTTCATCTGGCTGAACTATCCGTTTAACTTATGTCGGTTACTTCACCTCTACTTCATTTGTATTTAATCCACCTTCCTTACCTTTCCATCTCTTGCTCAATCTTTCATCCACCCCTTCTCCACCTCTTACAGTTCCTCCACTGATCCAGCCATTTGACTTTCCACCTACTTCCATCGGCAAACTGATGTACATCGCCTGCGTGGTGTCGTCTGGAGATATGCCAATACGCATCACATGGCGCAAGGACGGGCAGGAGATCGTGGCCTCCTCGGGCATCACCATCGACACAAAGGAGTTCATGAGCTCCCTTCAAATATCCAAAGTGTCGCTCAAACACAATGGCAACTACACCTGCATTGCTAGCAACGATGCTGCCACTGTCAGCACGGAGAGGCAGCTCACAGTTACAGGTAAGAAAAAGTGGAGCGGAGAATATAAGTATAAAAGTGATATTTTGAAAGGGTTGAAGGGTAAAGGGAAGAGTTTTTTAATGAAATTACTGAAGGGATTTAGTATTGCAGTCAAATAAAGTTGGGTGACTTAAAGTTGGAGTATGGTCAAAATTAAGTGTTTTTTTATTCATATCTTCTCTCCTTCTTCCCACAGTGCCTCCTCGGTTTGTGGTTCAGCCCAACAACCAGGATGGGATCTATGGGAAGGCAGGGATCCTAAACTGTTCAGTAGATGGGTACCCTCCTCCAAAAGTCATGTGGAAACATGCCAAAGCTGCACTAGGTACATGACCCATGTTTCATTGTTTATCTATGTACTGTGGTGTGTCTCTGCTGGCTGTTCTTGACACATTGTCCTATTTATAAGTTCACACGGCCCAACAAAAAGTTTGATCAAAATCGATGAATCCTCAGTTAAGGTACAATTCATCATAATCTCCTGTCTCTTTCTGTCTAGCGGGTATTGGGAATCCGCAGCAGTATCACCCTGTGCCTCTGACGGGCCGTATCCAGATCATGGGTAACGGCTCTCTACTCATCCGACATGTCCTGGAAGAGGATCGGGGCTTCTACCTCTGTCAGGCCTCCAATGGCGTGGGCTCAGACATCAGCAAGAGCATGGTTCTTACCGTTAAGAGTGAGTATACAATCTAATGCGAGCTAATGTTGCAGAGTACGAGTTATTCATGCCATACCTGACTGCGGAGAGGCCATCTGGGATGCTCCAATGCTCCGGCCTTATCAGTCTTCACGCAAACGGTTGCAACCCAATGAGCCAGCTCGCACTGCTGTCCCTGTGATGTTTGGGCAGCAAAGCTGACCATGGACATAAGAGCAAAACAATAAAGAACACTGGGAGGGAGAATGGGGGTCTGTGTGTGTGTGTGTGTGTGTGTGTGTGTGTGTGTGTGTGTGTGTGTGTGTGTGTGTGTGTGTGTGTGTGTGTGTGTGTGTGTGTGTGTGTGTGTGTGTGTGTGTGTGTGTGTGTGTGTGTGTGTGTGTGTGTGTGTGTGTGTGTGTGTGTGTGTGTGTGTGTGTGTGTGTGTGTGTGTGTGTGTGTGTGTGTGTGTGTGTGTGTGTGTGTGTGTGTGTGTGTGTGTGTGTGTGTGTGTGTGACAGGCAGCGAGAAAGTGAGCAACTGAGCAATTGATCTTTTGACTCTTGGGATCTGTCTGCACACAATCAAAAACACTTTGAGCTTAATCATTATCTGCAATCAATCTCTCTCATCCCGCCCTCACTGTCAGTAACACCCCTATGTAATGCAATGTGAACATGCATGGGGGAAATATACACCCATACAGTCAATATCAAGTCAAGCATTACAAGTGGGCAGTTTTCTTTGAAGGAAGCGGCACCTTGACCTTAACAAACAGCAATACCAACAAAAGAGATGTTAACGCTTACTATCTGGCTTCTTTTGACATCTGCAAACACAGACACATGTAACCAGGTGCACATAAAGACAGGCAATAGTTTCACCAAGCTCTGCTTTCACAGGATTGCCTCTCTCTCCCTGGTGTTAGTGTTATTGATTGAACCGTTCCTCTCCTCTGCCTCCCTCAATGCTGTCTGTTTCGCTCAGCGGAGAGGGAGAAAAAGAGGAAAAGAGGGAGGGTGAGATGAATTAGTGATGAAAACAAAACAGCAGAACCCTCCTCAGATCGGTATTGTGTGTGTGTGTGTGTGTGTGTGTGTGTGTGTGTGTGTGTGTGTGTGTGTGTGTGTGTGTGTGTGTGTGTGTGTGTGTGTGTGTGTGTGTGTGTGTGTGTGTGTGTGTGTGTGTGTGTGTGTGTGTGTGTGTGTGTGTGTGTGTGTGTGTGTGTGTGTGTGTGTGTGTGTGTGTGTGTGTGTGTGTGTGTGTGGCCAGAGAATATTGGGAGTGATTTTATGTGTAGAGTGTACACGAAAGGTGGAGTGTATCGCTTCTTCCTGTCCATTCACCTACACTCCAGTGTTAACTATTGGAGAATAGGAGAGGAGGTTTATTGACTTTATCTCATTGACCATAGCTCTTCATTACTCTACTGCAATGGAACTTGGCTACACTGAACTCCACCTTTTAAACTGCCCTATTCTCTTCTCTTCTCCATTTCACGTCTTACTCTCTTTCCACTTAAACCCTGCTTATTATCCACTTACTCCATCTTTCCCTCCTATCTCTCTTTCTTATCCGCCTCTGTCTTCTAATATCCCCCTCATCAATCTGTTTACTGCCACCATTTCGCCCGCATTTGTCCTCCCCTTCTCTTCATCTCACACTTCATTTCCCTTCTCCTTCCAGTCCCCGCGATGATCACCAGTCACCCCAACACCACCATGGCTAAGAAGGGTCACTTGAAGGAGCTGAACTGCACAGCCAGGGGAGAATGGCCCATCATCATCCGCTGGGAGAAAGGCGACACAGTCATTGACCCTGACCGCAACCCCCGATACTCCATTATCACCAGTCCCAACGAGAAGACGGACGAGGTGTTGTCTACACTCAAGGTAAGAAGCTCTTATATAGAGTAAGGCATCTAATTCACGATATCACACAGCAATTTATTTATGACAAATAGATAGCTTTCACTTTTCTCTTATGTCTGTCTGAGCTCTGTTTTTATGAGTCAAGGCAGATTCTAGTGTGCAGTGTGGGAAATAACGGGGAAATCAGACAGAGTGTGTTAGAGGTTGTTAAAGGTTGGTAACAGTCAAGGCCTATCTAATTGTTTAACATCAGTTTGCTCTGCACCATGATATATCATCACTTAGCTGTTAGTGTTCGGACCATCATCTCACGAGAGGAAGCTATTCAGTTTTGGGACATCCACACAACATATTTTGCCAAAAAAGAATGATGTCTCTCTTCCTTTAGACCTGCAAATAGCCATGTCACCATTGCACTCCACCACACAATGTTGGCTAAGGCAGCCACATGTCTACCTCCACTAAAATGATGTGTTGGGTATCACAGGAAAGGTGAAAATGTGCAGGCAGCTGTTGCACCTGTTGATGGACTGTCTTTGGTTTATGATACTAAGAGAGGGTCACCCTGTAACAACCAAGAGGAGCTAAATAACTTTGTGTCCAGTGAGATTTGAGGATAGCCCCCCTCCTGCTGTTTTGATGCGCACAAGAGGGAACAAGCTTGTGTTTGCATATTCCACAAGATTAATTCACCTTTGGTGTCATTTATCCATCTCAAAATATAGACTTCAGATGGGACTCTTGCCTGTCGCCTTAAAATGATTGTAATTCATCTCATTCAAAAATAATTCATTTATTTCACGTGTGCTTTTAGACATATCTACTTGTTAAAGCATGTATTTTTATTTAAAGTACAGGCAAAACATGCTTCAATAGGGTTATTGATTGTGATTTAGCGACAGTCTGTGAGGATACGCCATTACCAGCTAAAGGGACACAAATGGCACAGAGGGTGTGTCATTTGACGTTTTTTGAGCAGGTGGGTGGCAAGAAGTGAATCTTGACACCTGGGGTTACCAAGTGCAGCTCTCCTCCCAATGCAGCGAGCAGTGACTCACTTAAATACCAAATATGCGGGTAGAGTAAAAGATGTACTGACACCAGGGCAATGAAGATGTGCTTTACATTCAAAGATGATGTTGGTCTCTTTGACATTTTGTATTCATACCTTTCTCCAAACAGCTAAAGCCAGCAGAGCGTGAGGATTCAGTCTTCTTCTCATGTCATGCTATCAATTCTTACGGCGAAGGACGAGGCCTTATTCAGCTCACTGTGCAAGGTAACCATTCACATACAAATGCATGTACCATCCCCATTTTAGATTGATCACAGCTTCGCAAACCTGCTTTTTCCAACCAAAAGTGTCTCTATTTTGGTTTCACCATTTCATCCCTAATGTTGTTCTTCTCCCTTTCTACCTAATTTAAATCGTCAGAGCCCCCAGACCCTCCAGAGTTGGAAGTGCGAGAAGTGAAAGATCGCAGTATGAATCTACGGTGGACACAGAGATTTGATGGAAACAGTGTCATTACCTCGTACGATATTGAGTATAAGAACAAGACAGGTAGGTGAAAAAAGGTATTTTATTAATTTCACAGGAAATAGGATAGAAAATGTAATCTGACAGCGTATGTATGTGCTGAGCTCTTGGTGTTTATTTTTCTTTATTTGAAACACAACAGAATGTATAGAAATTGACTGTTGAACTAAATACTATTCTCAAGAGCTGTACTTGAGTCTTAAATAGGACTTAGAGTTCAAAATGTCATACTAACATACACTGTACTGCATACAACATTTGCCCCTCTTTCGAAACGGTTTTATTCAACCAGTTGGATAAAACAAGGAGGACACAATGCATTGTGAGGCGGTTGAGTTTGTCCAGTATGCTCACGTCTCATACTTGAAATTCTTGCTATTCCAACATGTATCTCGACATTTCCTGTGTACACAACGTCCACATAATAAGCAACTGTAAAAATGAAATGCAACATTTCAGTTCAGACTTTGCACAATGTTAGAATGGGATTTCAATCATAGCCTTAATATTGCATAAGAGTGAGAACAACATATCCCTAAATGAATCAAAATGTGTTTTTTTAAGTGGGATTATGATGGCCAATTACGTAATTTATCATATCAATTTCCACCAGATACCTGGGAGCTGAAACATGCAACCCGAAACATCTCCCCCAGCAACAATCAGGCCAACATCGTGGACCTGCACCCCGCTTCTGTCTACAGCATCCGCATGTACTCCTATAACTCGATAGGAAAGAGCGAGGCCAGCAAGGAACTCACCATCAGCACAGAGGAAGCACGTAAGTACAGCACTGCACTAATGTGAGCAAATATTTCCTTTTTTCTTGTTGTATTACCCCTTAGTCATTGCATCTGTGTTGCCCTAACATCTGTCCTTGGACAGATATTTTTTATTGGGAATCTACCTGAATGAAAGAGAGAAACTGTATGTGAAAAGTGTAGAACAGAATATTTGAGGGGCATGACACTTAAAAGAAACATGAAAGCCACAGATTGTTGGTTTGACCGTAGGACATGCAACCCATATAACCCTCTCTCACAAATTTCTGTCTCTGCAGAGCCTGATGGTCCTCCCATGGAGGTGATCCTGCAGCCAGTGACCTCTCAGAGTATCAGGGTCACATGGAAGGTAAAGTATTCAAATTGCCTGCCTTCTGAACAGCTATGTACTTCCTGAAAGATGATGTGTTTGTGTAACATTGAATTATCTGATCGTCTCATATTGCAGCTGCTTGCAAAGTAATCTAATATGTTTTTGATGTCAGTACTGTATATCTGTTTTTCATTCTTCAGGCCCCCAGGAAGGAGCTGCAGAACGGGGTTATCAGGGGTTACCAGATTGGATACAGAGAGAACGGCCCGGGCAGTAACGGCCAGTACAGCATTGTGGAGATGAAGGCCACTGGAGACAGTGAGGTCTACACCCTGGACAACCTGAAGAAGTTTGCTCAGTATGGTGTGGTGGTCCAGGCCTTCAACAGAGCCGGCACAGGACCCTCCAGCTCAGAGATCAATGCCACAACACTGGAAGATGGTGAGGATCGCAGTAAACAGCACACACACATATATATATATATATATATATATATATATATATATATATATATATATATATATATATATATATCAGCATGGGGACTTATGTATTTTATCTTGTCTGTTTAAGAGCGGAAATGTGAACTGGTCACCAGCAGCAATAAAGGACACAAGTTAAACTGCATGGTGTATTAAAAACAGTGGCAGAGTAAACTGTCAGGCCTATGAAATATCCCCCACTGTCTGCTCTGGCTTTGATTCACTGTTACTGCAGTTTGTCTGCTGCCATTGTTCTCTTAGCTGTCTCACTGTCTGATCTATGTCAAATCATGCCATGCTTTGTATCCTAAAATTATTACATTCTCTCTTCTCTCAACAAGAATAAATGTTGGCTGCTGGCATCCAATGCTTTTTACAAATACCAAGGACACACATAGTCTCATAGACACATTACCCATTCAGCAGCACCGCAAAGAGCATTGAGTGATCCCTGTACAGTGAGACATGCAGAGATACTGCTATGCAGCCTGATGGGCCAAATGTTGAGCGAATGGATAGATGAATGAGCAAATGATTGAATGAACTACAAAAGCATTTCCCAGTATTCATATTATGAAATATGTAGGTTATTATTATATCTGCAATACACAACTCTATTCAGCTCCAAACCAAACACTTTTTAATTTGAGATTATCTACAACCAAATGTAATAGAGATATGCAAAAACATTTTTTTAAATATATTTTTTCCTAAAACATAAAGAAATAGGGCAAAGATTATCCACCACTGTCTGCGTGTTCGTATTGAACAGAGTCACTATTTAGATTCCGATTTTTTCATTATTAGAAATCACTTTTTAGACTTCATTCATGTTGGGGATTGGACCTCCAAAGGCTTTCTTATAAACTAATAATACATTTGACCTTTTGACCTTTGGCCAGGAAGGAGCCAAATAAATCCAAAAAGAAGCTGCCATATTAACACACCCATAAAAGCATCTTTACAAGGACAAATATCATCATATCTTATAAGAGCACTTGGTATTGTTCTTGAAATATATTGTTCTTCTTGTGCTCATTTTTTTCAGCGTTGAGCTGCAATCAATTCAATTAATCTGTACGCTTCTAATGCACATATCTTTAACTACACGCTCAATCATACATGTACCTCATCCACATTTGTTTTTTCTCCCCATACAAACAAACAAATACGTCACATACATACTTGTCCACCCAGTGAACATTTGGCGGAGCCCCATTGGTCCAGAGCCGGATGAGCCCTCCAGTTCTTCCCTATGGCTGTCACCGTGGCGACAGTGATATTGATGGCCATTATGATAATAGTGATAACAACAAGCATACTAAAAATAATTATAATTAGCTTGTCTCTCTGTCTGTCTGTCTGTCTCTCTCTCTCGTTCCCTCCGCTGCTTCCTGCTGTAATTATCCACAGCTGAGCACATTGTCTCTCTGCTCCCTCTTTTCATCTTTTTCTGCCCTTCCCTTGCCCCCCTTGCTTTTAACTCCCTTCCTCCCTTCTTCCTCTGCCCCTCACCCCCTTCTCCTCCTCCACCCTTGTCACCCAGTCCAAAACTGCCTTTCATTGTGTCCTCGTATTGCCCTTCTTTTTTTTTTCTCCTTCCATTTATGTTGTTATTTATGCAAGGTTATTCAATACATCAACAGTCTTACTGATTTGTTGTAGTGTTTACCCATCATGCATCTGCCTTCCATCTTTTTAACCCCGAACCTAATGCTTACAATTTGGAAAACCAGCTCACCTTTTCATTCATATCCTCATTCTTTGTCTTATATCTCTTATTTAGTTTCTTTCTAATTATTTTTGCTTAAAGATTTATTTGTGCCAAACCCTGTTTTTCAGAATTATAATCCCCCTTCCCTCTCTTCCTCCTTCCCCCCCACCTCCTCTCTCCACCTCTTCACCAGCTGCAGAGAAATTCCCTGGTGGACTTGGCCAAATCTCTCTCTTTCATTGCTCTCTGTCTTTCACTCGCCTCTCTTCCTCTCTTCCGGCCCCCCCTTCTATCACAAGTTGACTTCTGTTCATCTTCAACAGTGTGCGTTATTCAAAGCCTGAAAGACTAATGGTCAGCGGCAGCCAATAGAAGAGACACCTGGGCTTGTGGGGACAGAAGGAGGCTTGTACAGAGAAAGAGAGATGGTGGTTGTAGAGATGGTCCTTTACATCAGGCTGGACGCATGTCATTAGCTTTTTATCGATCGCTAGCCTGTTTACTCACTTCAGGTTTGATATGGAAATGTAGGGGTTTCAGAGAGGAGGTATTTATTTATTAAGTTGCCAATGTCCTAATTTTGAGGCTAAAATGGCAGCCTCTGACCCCTACGACCATGTGATGGACCAGTCATTACAAACTCCGTTTTTTCAAACCTATTTAGTTTTAAAATGTCTAAAAATATTCATTAATCTCAAATATATCTGGCAACCTTTGGGGGGAAATGTGTATCAAATGACGCAAAAACAATTAAATTGACAATTTTCCAATCCTGAATCCTACCTAAAAGGGAAATTAAGTTAAGTCTCTAAAGATACCAAATATTTTCACTGAGAAATGTGTAAAAGTTATGCACACAGCAATCTAGACTATTGGGTTTTTCAATTATTCACTCTGTATAAACATCATACAGCTTTAATGAAGAGCTAGTATAAGCTGGTGCAAAACATATGAACGGGATATTGTGACAATGTGGAATAAGATCATCCAGTTTAACTATTTAAAGGGTTGAATAAAACTAAATTCTAAGGGATTTAATCATTTAGTTATTTTCTCAATTTTATCTGTGGCTTAGCTCAGTCAGCAAATGTTTTTCTTCCTTCTACGAATGGAATATTCTTTTTTAGGTGATATACATAATGTTAAATAACTGAATATATGTTGTTTTGATCTTAGCATTTCTCTTCTCTCTTCCTCTTTGTCTTCAGTTCCCAGCCAGCCTCCTCAGAATGTGCGAGCGATTTCTGTAACATCGGATGAGGCAGTGATCACATGGGCCGAGCCTCCCAGAATGACGCTGCATGGCGTGTTGAAGGATACCGCGTCGTCTTCTGGGCTGTGTTTCCGGACGGAGGTGTGTTCAGTGTGTCTGGCTTCTTCCTTTATACCTCAAAACTGCTCAGCCGTTTGTCTGAACATCTCTGTCCTTTTGTTTATCAGAATGGGGTGAAATGCAAAACATCACAACCATCAAGGAGCAGGTGGAGCTCAAAGGCCTGGAGAAGTTCACCAACTACAGCATCCAGGTCCTGGCCTACACCCAGGCTGGAGATGGGGTCCGTAGCAACGTCCTGTACATCCAAACCCGTGAAGACTGTGAGTCCACATTTTAGTAGATCTTTCCACGTCTATAATGAATTTACCTTTATGTCTATTGCTTTCACCACACCTTTGGGACCGGTCTAAAGGTTGTTGTGCTTTGTTTAGGCTGCAAGGTGGGAGGCCGAGAGCCTGGAGGGTGCAGGGCGTCTTTGTTAGACTGAGGTTGCTGATTAAAATCCTCTTTGTGCTCTGATGTGCCATTACCAGTGCTAATGAGAATTAAGAAGCCCAAAAGTGTGTGTGAGTGTGTGTGGTTACAGAGCCTAAGGGTGTGGGCCTGTGCATGTGAAAATGAATATGGGGAAGTGTTGGGGGGTGTCAAGTGCTTTTGCATCTGTACAGTGTCTTAGAGTTGGCGTGCGTGTATGTGTGTACACGTGTGTGTACAAACGCTATTGTTTGTGTGCAAGTCTCGCTCAGCACCAAGCACAAGGAGAGGGATTAATTCTTTGTGGCTTAAAGAGAATTAATTTTGTGCTTACACTGGCGGGCTGTGGATTACATCCGTATCCGCCTCTCCTCTCCTTCCCTGGGGCCAGGCGGAGGAGGAGGCAGACGTGTGGAGATGGAGAAAATGAGAGGGTAAAGTGGGCGCAAGAGAGAGGGGGAGAGGGGAAGGGGAGATTCTAAGAAGTGTCATTTCAGAAAAGACCTTTCTTCTCTCTTCCTTACTATATCTCCATTTTATGAGCTGGCCCTGCTGCAGTAGCTCTTCAAATACGTGTGTTAGTCTTTGAGTGTGTGTGAGTGTGCGCAAGCTGAGTGTCTCCTTTGCCCTGATGCGGGTTGACACTGTGTCCGGGGGCAACCTTTTCACATACGTTTAGCGCTCTCTGTCTCTCTCGGCCTCCCCCTTTTCCCTTTGCCCCTGTCAGTTGTGTCTGCATCATTATGGAAAAGTGTTTGCAGTAGGATTCTGCAAACAGACAATTCTCAGCTGTCTTCTTCTGTTCTGCCTCTAACTCACAAAGACAGTAGGTAGTAAGCATAGTAGCAGGGAAGAGACTGAACAGAGATCCATTATTGTTATCTTTCTTTTTTCCTTTTAAGGGGCCGCCACACCCTGGGGGCCAAAGCATCAT